>NW_027507016.1:42500-55000 GCF_052324685.1 Brachyhypopomus gauderio
ACCCCACTACACCCCACTACAGTCCCCTACACCCCACAACACACCACACAATACCCACAACACCCAACAACACCCCACTACACACCTCATCACCCAACAACACCCCACTACACACCTCAACACCCCACTATACCCCACAACACCCCACTACAACCCAACAACACTTCACAAAACTCCACAACACTCCACAACACCCCACAACACCCAACAACACCTCACAACACTCCACAACACCCAACCACACCACCCCACTACACACCACCAACACCCCACAACATTCCACAACACCCACAACACACCACTATACACTACAACACTCCACTATACCCCACAACACCCCACAACACCCCACTACACTCCACAACACGCCACTATACCTCACAACACTCCACAACATCCCCACAACACAACACTCCACAACACCCCACAACACTCCACAACACCCAACAATACCCCACAACACCACACTACACTCCACAACACTCCACAACACCCCACCAACACAACACCCCATAACACCCCACAACACTCCACAACATCCCACAACACCCCACTACACTCCACAACACCCCACTATACCCCACAACACTCCACAACATTCCACAACACTCCACAACACCCCCCCTACACTCCACAACACCTCATAACACCCCACAACACTCCACAACCACCCCGCTACACTCCACAACACCCCACAACACTCCACAACACCCCACAACACTCCGCAACATCCCACAACACTCCAAAACACCCCATAACACCCCACAACACCCAACTACACCCCACAACACTCCACAACACACCACAACATTCATACACCCAACAACATCCCACTATACACCACAACACCCCACAACACCCCAATACACCCCAAACACCCGACTATACCCCACAACACCCCACTACACACCACAACACCCCACTACACCCCACAAAACTCCACAACACCCCAACAACACCCCACTACACACCACAACACCCCACAACATTCCACAACACCCAACAACACACCACTATACACTACAACACCCCACTATACCCCACAACACCCGACTATACCCCGCAGCACCCCACTACACACCACTACACACCACTACACCCCACTATACCCCACAACACCCAACAACACCCCACTATACCCCACAACACCCCACTATACACCACAACACTCCACAAAACCCCCACTACACCCCACAGCACCCCACTACAGTCCACTACACCCCACAACACCCCACTATACCCCACAACACCCAACAACACCCCCACTACACACCCACCACACCCCCCACAACACCCAACAACACCCCACTACACACCTCAACACCCCACTACAACCCACAACACTTCACAAAACTCCACAACACCCCACAACACCCAACAACACCTCACAACACTCCACAACACCCAACAACACCCCACTACACACCACAACACCCCAACAACACACCACTATACACTACAACACTCCACTATACCCCACAACACCCCACTATACCCCCAGCACCCCACTACACCCCACTACACCCCACTATACCCCACAACACTCCACAACACCCCACTATACCCCACAACACCCCCCACTATACACCACAACACTCCACAAAACCCACAACACCCCACAGCACCCCACTACAGTCCACTACACCCCACAACACCCACTAACCCCCACAACACCCAACAACACCCCACTACACACCCTCAACCACCCCACAACACCCAACAACACCCACTACACACCTCAACACCCCACTATACCCCACAACACCCACTACAACCCAACAACACTTCACAAAACTCCACAACACCCCACAACACCCAACAACACCTCACAACACTCCTCAACACACAATACCCCACTACACACCACAACACCCCACAACATTCCACAACACCCAACAACACACCACTATACACTACAACACTCCACTATACCCCACAACACCCCACAACACCCCACTACACTCCACAACACCCCACTATACCTCACAACACTCCACAACATCCCACAACACAACACTCCACAACACCCCACAACACTCCACAACACCCAACTATACCCCACAACACCACACTACACTCCACAACACTCCACAACACCCCACCACACACAACACCCCATAACACCCCACAACACCCCTCCACAACACCCCACTATACCCCACAACACTCCACAACATTCCACAACATTCCACAACACTCCACAACACCCCACTACACTCCACAACACCCCATAACACCCCACAACACCCAACAACACACCACTATACACTACAACACCCCACTATACCCCACAACACCCCACTATACCCCGCAGCACCCCACTACACACCACTACACACCACTACACCCCACTATACCCCCACAACACCCCACAACACCCAACAACACCCCACTATACCCCACAACACCCCACTATACACCACAACACTCCACAAAACCCCACTACACCCCACAGCACCCCACTACAGTCCACTACACCCCCACAACACCCCACTATACCCCACAACACCCAACAACACCCCACTACACACCTCAACACCCCCACAACACCCAACAACACCCCACTACACACCTCAACACCCCACTATACCCCACAACACCCCACTACAACCCAACAACACTTCACAAAACTCCACAACACTCCACAACACCCCCACAACACCCAACAACACCTCACAACACTCCACAACACCCAACAACACCCCACTACACATCACAACACCCTACAACATTCCACAACACCCAACAACACACCACTATACACTACAACACTCCACTATACCCCACAACACCCCACTATACCCCACAGCACCCCACTACACCCCACTACACACCACTACACCCCACTACACCCCACTATACCCCACAACACTCCACAACACCCCACTATACCCCACAACACCCCACTATACACCACAACACTCCACAAAACCCCACTACACCCCACAGCACCCCACTACATTCCACTACACCCCACAACACCCAACAACACCCCACTACACACCTCAACACCCCACAACACCCAACAACACCCCACTACACACCTCAACACCCCACTATACCCCACAACACCCCACTACAACCCACAACACTTCACAAAACTCCACAACACTCCACAACACCCCACAACACCCAACAACACCTCACAACACTCCTCAACACCCAACAATACCCCACTACACCCCACAACACCCCACTATACCCCACAACACCCCACAACACACCTCAACACCCCCACTATACCCCACAACACCCCACTACAACCCAACAACACTTCACAAAACTCCACAACACTCCACAACACCCCGCAACACCCAACAACACCTCACAACACTCCACAACACCCTACAACATTCCACAACACCCAACAACACACCACTATACACTACAACACTCCACTATACCCCACAACACCCCACTATACCCCACAGCACCCCCACTACACCCCACTACACACCACTACACCCCACTACACCCCACTATACCCCACAACACTCCACAACACCCCACAACACTCCACAACACCCCACTATACCCCACAACACCCCACTATACACCACAACACTCCACAAAACCCCACTACACCCCACAGCACCCCACTACAGTCCACTACACCCCACAACACCCAACAACACCCCACTACACACCTCAACACCCCCACAACACCCAACAACACCCCACTACACACCCTCAACACCCCACTATACCCCCACAACACCCCACTACAACCCAACAACACTTCACAAAACTCCACAACACTCCACAACACCCCACAACACCCAACAACACCTCACAACACTCCTCAACACCCAACAATACCCCACTACACCCCACAACACCCCACTATACCCCACAACACCCCACAACACACCTCAACACCCCCACTATACCCCACAACACCCCACTACAACCCAACAACACTTCACAAAACTCCACAACACTCCACAACACCCCGCAACACCCAACAACACCTCACAACACTCCACAACACCCTACAACATTCCACAACACCCAACAACACACCACTATACACTACAACACTCCACTATACCCCACAACACCCCACTATACCCCACAGCACCCCACTACACCCCACTTACACACCACTACACCCCACTACACCCCACTATACCCCCACAACACTCCACAACACCCCACAACACTCCACAACACCCCACTATACCCCACAACACCCCACTATACACCACAACACTCCACAAAACCCCACTACACTCCACAGCACCCCACTACAGTCCACTACACCCCACAACACCCAACAACACCCCACTACACACCTCAACACCCCACAACACCCAACAACACCCCACTACACACCTCAACACCCCACTATACCCCACAACACCCCACTACAACCCAACAACACTTCACAAAACTCCACAACACTCCACAACACCGAACAACACCTCACAACACTCCTCAACACCCAACAATACCCCACTACACCCCACAACACCCCACTATACCCCACAACACTCCACAAAATCCCACAACACCCCACTATACCCACAACACCCCACTACAGTCCACTACACCCCACTATATCCCGCAACACCCCACCAACACCCACTACACCCCACAACACTCCACAACACCCCACAACACCCCATAACACCCCACTATACACCACAACACTCCACAACATCCCACTACACCCCACAACATCCCACTACGCCCCAGTATGGTCCACAGCACCCCATTATGCTCTTCTCCAGACAGAGTGGCGTCTTACTGCATGGAACTCACACACACACACATATACACACACACACATACACACATACACACACACACACACACACACTTTAGACCTCTTACACTCTTGTGGAATGAAAAATAGAAATACCCACACACTTGATCTCCCTAAATTCATTAGCCATGGAAATATATGCAAATATATGCACCTCTAGAAATCCACCTTGGGCCACTGTGTTTGCTGGGATGTTGTGTTCATATCAAGGTGTGTGAGAATGAGAATGTGCAAAAGCAGAAAGGCATGTGTGTGTTTTCCACTGGGTAGGTTCCCTAAGCAGTTAGGTCCACATGTTACAGTGGAGCACAGTGAGTGAATATATCAGTGTGTGAGGTTTTGGAGAGACTGTTGCTACATCTCAGTCCAGGGTCCTACGGATGCAAGACCCTGGCTCCCTGTGTGAACCCTACTCCCTAACCCCTCCCTCTAGTCCCTAGCCCCTCCCTCTGTGAGCCCTACTCCAGGCCCCTCCCTCTGTGAGCCCTACTCCCTAGCCCCTCCCTCTGTGAGCCCTACTCCCTACCCCCTCCCTCTGGGAGCCCTACTCCCTAGCCCCTCTCTGTGTGAGCCCTACTTCTTAACCCATGCCTGTTCAGTAGAGAGCAGAGTGTTTATTAGAGAGCAGAGTGTTCAGTAGAGAGGAGAGTGTTCATTAGAGAAGAGTGTTCAGTAGAGAGAAGAGTGTTCAGGAGAGTAGAGTGTTCATTAGAGAGCAGAGTGTTCATTAGAGAGAAGAGTGTTCAGGAGAGTAGAGTGTTCAATAGATAGCAAAGTGTTCAGTAGAGAGCAGAGAGAGGTGTGTAGGGGTAATAGAGTAGCTTTTGTAGGGGCACTAAGGGGCGTGAGCAGCGTACAGTGAGGGTCCATGTGCCGTGGGGACTCTCCCCCCCAGCTCTGCACACTCATCATGGTCCAGTTCCTGAAACCGTCTGCTGAAGCGTCTTCATGCCGAGTCCCCAGCAGGAGAGAACGTGTCTGCGCAGGAGACAGCAGCTCCATACTGACATCACCACGACACACAGCAGTCATGCTCACCGTCACCTAGTGGATGAGTGTGTTTTTGTGTGTGTGTGTGTGTGTGAGTGTGTGTGTGTGTGTGTGTGTGTGTGTATGTGTGTGTGTATGTGTGTGTGTGTGTGTGTGTGACAGAGATAGAAAGCGTGATTAGTTATGATATGTTAGGACCACAATGTCTGTAATTACAGGTATATGTGGATATACTGTGATGTTCTGAATATGTTAAATCATTTTTAAAAGATGCTACAAAAAAAGGCAAAAAATGTATTTACTGTGGTTTTGGGGTAGCACTAAATTATTATAATATTACTACATTATTATAATATTACTATATTATTATAATATTACTACATTATTATAATATTACTACAATATTATAATATTACTATATTATTATAATATTACTACATTATTATAATATTACTATATTATTATAATATTACTACATTATTATAATATTACTATATTATTATAATATTACTACATTATAACAAAACTGTGTGTGTGTATGTCTGAGAAAAAGTTGAGCTTAAAAGTTGACAAACGCAGAGGGGAGACATTGTGAATTCTGTATATAACCTGCGTCTGTGTCTGTGAGCTTCTCTGTGTGTTAGTGTGCGGGGGGAGTGTGTATAAATGCATATGCATGATTGTAGGTGGTCAGGTGTGTGTGTGTGTGCGGTACGTGTGTGTGTGCGTGTGTGTGTGTATGTGTGTGTGTGTGTGTGTGTGTGTGTGTGTGTGCGGTACGTGTGTGTGTGTGTATGTGTGTGTGTGAGTGTGTGTGCGGTACGTGTGTGTGTGTATGTGTGTGTGTGCTGGTACATGTGTGTGTGTATGTGTGTGTGTGTGTGTGTGTGTGTGTGTATGTGTGTGTGTGTGTGTTTGTGTGTGTGTGTGTGTGCGTGTGTGCGGTACGTGTAGGAGGAGTGGGATGATTGGCAGGACCCCAACACGGCAGATCCACATTCATAGATAGTCGCTTATCACAAATGCAAATACAACTCTCTCTCTCTCTTTCTCTCTCTCTCTCTCTCTCTCACACACACACACACACACACACACACACACACACACACACACACACGTAAGTCCCATAAGTAATTACTGGAATGCTGTATCAGTCTCTCTGTTTGTGCTCACCATATTTGGTTCAATGTTAGGGTTCAGTGTTAAACAGATTCTATAGTTAAAAGGCAAACTGAGCTACTGACCATGAAACCGAACGAGGAAGCCCGAGAATGAAGAACAGAGATGAAAAATCCACAAACTATTTTGGTTTTGACATCATCTGTTACTTTTTGATTTTAGGCCACTGATAGAACTTCTAAATGTAATTTTGCAAGCAATAATTATCATTGATTGAATAGAGGTCTTTATACAGACAAAAGCTGTTTTCGATATTTTTTATATAATAATTTTTCTCCACTTCTGATGTGTTCATCAGTAAACATGAGAACACCCACCAGGACATAACTTCCCCTCTTACTTCAAAATCTCACACCCACATATGCAAAACACCCTTTTAAATCACACCCACATATGCAAAACACCCTTCTAAATCATACCCACATATGCAAAACACCCTTCTAAATCACACCCACATATGCAAAACACCCTTCTAAATCAAACCCACATATGCAAAACACCCTTCTAAATCACATGCTCCAGTGTGCTGACCTCATTGTGCTGCCCCCCTGCAGCCTCAGAATGGATGTTCACAATAACCTCTCCTCCAGATGGAAGAGGCCTAAACAGGAGTATGTGTGCTGTCAGGGCCTTGCGCTGTCTGTCTGGTGCATGGTGCTCTGTTCAGGAGGGCTGAGACTCACTCTATAGGCTGCTGGGGAACATGTTGCTCACATTTCTGTTGAGCTCCTGCTGTTGGCAACCATAGAGCGTGCTGCACCATCACAGAGGCATCTAACATCCCGAAACCATACCTACATCATAGAGAGAGAGAGAGACAGGGGAGAGAGACAGGGGGAGAAAGACAGACAGAGAGAGAGAGACAGGGGGAGAGAGACAGGGGGAGAGACAGACAAAGAGAGAGAGAGGGGGGGAGAGAGACAGGGGGAGGGAGAGACGGGGAAGAGATGGGGAGAGGGGTAGAGAAGTAGGGAGAGAGACAGACAGAGGAAGAGATGAGAAGACAGAGACAAAGACAGACAGGGCAAAGAGAGTGAAAGAAAGATGGAGAAGGGCAATGAGGAAGGGGAGAGGAAAATGAGGGTGGAGAGAAAAGAGTGGAGATGAAATGTAGAGAGAGAGGAAGAGAGAGAGGGAGAGGGAGAGAGAGAGGGAGGGAGAGAGAGGGAAAGAGAGGGGGAGAGAGAGAGGGGGAGAGGTGGCAGAGAGAGAGAGAGAGAGGGACCACATTGATTATTGATCATTCAGGGGTATATTTGTGTTCTCTGTCGGACTGCCACTGCACTCTGACTGTAGAATCTTGCAATGTTTATTTTGCTGTTCATTTAGTCGATTCCTCGTCCTGCATGGCAACACGTGTGTTTGTATGCAGCCCTGTCCATATTCACAGAGCAGTGTGTGTTTGTATGCAGCCCTGTCCATATTCACAGAGCAGTGTGTGTTTGTATGCAGCCCTGTCCATATTCACAGAGCAGTGTGTGTTTGTATGCAGCCCTGTCCATATTCACAGAGGAGTGTGTGTTTGGTGTATTTCTGTGCATGTGTGTGGGATGAAAGATCTGAGACTCTGCTCATCTTGTCTTAGCGCTCTATGGAAAGGGAAGAAGTCGTTTGCTGAGATGATGCTGGTCTCCGCAGCCCCAATCACTCTCCATTCTGTGGGTAGCGAGAGGTGGGGTTGGTACTGGGTAATTGCACTGAGAATTGATTTGAATCAAACATGCCAAATCAGACTGTATTATTCACTCATAACTTAAGAGCTTACACGCAGGCCAACACAGAGTCATGAGTCCGGTTAAACCGCCTCACTTATGTGCACACGCTCACACACTTGTACACTTGTACCTGGTGCATGTGTCTTAACTGCACACACACATACACACACACACACACAAGCAGAAGATGCACACATACACTTTGAACTTAGACAGGAAGGTGCTGTACTTACACAAACATCCAGAAACAGAGTCAGCTGCTGTGGGTAATTTTATGAGGACAAACCTCCAGCAGGTAACATCCTCACACACACACACACACACACACACACACACACACACACACACACACACACACACACACGCACATGCACATGCACACACACATACACACACACACACACACGCACATGCACACACACGTACACACACACACACACACACACACACACACACACACACACGTACACACACACACACACACACACACACACACACACGCACGCGCCCACGCACACACACACACCCACACCCACACACACACACACACACACACACACACACACACACACACACACACACACACAGCCTCTGCTGAGTGTACCTCAGCCTGGTTCCAGTCCAAACTCCGACTCCCAAGGGCACGCAGCGACCCACCACAGCCCGCTCCTCCACAGGGAAACTCCACACACACCTGTTCAGGAAACTCACACACTTACCTGAGTTCAACACCACGGAAAGACTCAACTCTCACCATGACACCACAGGTGAAGGTTTTCCCTTGGTTTAGAACTACAACTATTTTTAATAAACTTCATTTCCAGCCCCTAATTAGGACAGTTTACACATTGTCAGAAAGACCTGACAACACTTACACATGTGTACACACAGGAAAGAAAGGATAAATGAAAGAATGAGAGAAATTAAAGATATGAAATCCACCTCTCGTCTACCTGAGACTGTGAGTCACAAGCTCAGTGCTGCATTTCCCAGCATGCAGTGCACAAAGCTCCACCCCCACATGTCACATCTGCAGTCCTACATTCTCCTTTTCAGTCTGTCACTGACCAGACTGCTGAAATCCTCCCTTTCTTTTCCCTTTCTTTTCATTTCTTTCTTTCCTCCATCCCTCCCTCCTCATTCTCAGCGGGGCTTTTTTGTAACTGTCTGGGGACCCTGTCCCGTTTGTGTCCCTCCCTGACCTCCCCCGGAGCACATTCTGTGGTGTTATACACACCATCTGCTTTCAGAGGGGTGGGGGGGGGGGGTCTGTATGGGAGGGTCATCTCTGTCCTGTGCCGCTGAGCGGTCAGCGTATCAGGACAGCGGGAGTCCTCCTCTGCTGACAGCGACGTGGCCGAGCGGAATCAGGGGCCGAACCCCAGCAGCACATCGACAGATCAGCCCCCCCCCCCCCCCCCCCCCCCCCCCCCCCCCCCCCCCCAGCTGCAGTGGTACGTCCCACTAACTCTCTGATGGAAGTGCGTATATAGAGGCACCCCCCCAGTACATCCAGTACTACATATCAGTACTACATATCAGTACTACATTCCAGTACTACATATCAGTACTACATGTCAGTACTACATTCCAGTACTACATATCAGTACTACATATCAGTACTACATCCAGGACTACATATCAGTACTACATATCAGTACTACATCCAGGACTACATCCAGGACTACATCCAGGACTACATATCAGTACTACATATCAGTACTACATATCAGTACTACATATCAGTACTACATCCAGGACTACATATCAGTACTACATATCAGTACTACATATCAGTACTACATCCAGGACTACATATCAGTACTACATCCAGGACTACATATCAGTACTACATATCAGTACTACATCCAGGACTACATCCAGGACTACATATCAGTACTACATATCAGTACTACATCCAGAACTACATCCAGGACTACATATATGGACTACATATCAGATCTACATATCAGTACTACATCTCAGGACTACATATCAGAACTACATATCTGGACTACATATCAGAACTACATATCAGTACTACATCTCAGGACTCTTCTCCGAGTTTCACCTGGGGAGTAACACTGCAGTCGGAGCCTACAATACCAGTATCATCACTCCGACACGGAATGAAAACCTGGCGTTCATCATAAGACATTTACATTGACAATATCAACACCCAGAACTTTCATTCTAGTTACCTTACACTTAGCCTGATTGTGTGATTTGTTTGTAACTTGTGTATTCATCTGTATTTGTTTTTGTGTAATTTGTGTGTTAACGGGCCGCCCAATGGAGGATGGGTTCCCTATTGAGTCTTGGTTCTCCCAAGGTTTCTTCCTATTCCCCACTATCTTAGGGAGTTTTTCCTCGCCACTGTCGCCCTTGGCTTGCTCATTAGGGTTCTGGACCCATAGTATTGTTAACCTTGTAAATCCTGTAAAGCGCTTTGTGACAACATGTGTTGTGAAAAGCGCTATACAAATATATTTGATTTGATTTTTGATTTGACTACATATCAGTACTACATATCAGTACTACATCCAGGAGTACATATCAGATCAAATCAAATCAAATTTATTTGTATAACGCTTTTCACAACACATGTTGTCACAAAGCAGCTTTACAGGATTTACAAGTTTTAACAATCATATGGGTTCATTAGAACTACATATCAGAACTACATCCCGTACTACATATCAGTACTACATGTGAGGACTACATCCAGGACTACACATGAGGACTACATATCAGGACTACATCCAGAACTACACATGAGGACTACATATCAGGACTACATATCAGTACTACACATCAGGACTACATATGAGGACTACACATGAGGACTACATATCAGGACTACATATCAGTACTACATTTCAGTAATACATCCAGGACTACATATCAGGACTACATATGAGGACTACACATGAGGACTACATTTCAGGACTACATATCAGTACTACACATCAGGACTACATATGAGGACTACACATGAGGACTACATATCAGGACTACATCCAGGACTACACATGAGGACTACATATCAGGACTACATATCAGTACTACATTTCAGTACTACATCCAGGACTACATATCAGGACTACATATGAGGACTACACATGAGGACTACATTTCAGTACTACATCCAGGACTACATATCAGGACTACTGTGTAGGACCAACCCCCACTGTGTCCATGTAACACTGATGTAATGTGCTACTAAATGAAATAAGAAAAACCATTTAAAAATGACAATTCTGGGCTTTGTAAGATTTCTGTATTGACTCCTAAAGGGATTGGTGAGTATGTACTGACTGCTGTGATTGAGTAAAGCAGAGTAGACATACGAAAAAGACACAGCCAGACACAACAGGAACCCACTTAGGTGCCAGATACCACCACAGCCTAATGACTTAAGCCTCTCCAAACACACAGATATTAGGCCCGGGGTAAATGTGTGGGGTTAAGTGTGTTGGTTAATATTAATGTATGAAACAATTTGACTGTGTCTCCTATGTGATCAGATTCAGTGATTTACGTCCTACAAAAGATAGACTCCTACAGTATATAAATAAATAAACCCCCTCCCCACAGGCCCCTCCCCCTCCCCACAGATCCCTGCCCCTCCCACAGGCCCCTCTCCCCCTCCCCACAGACCCCTGCCCCTCCCCACAGACCCCTGCCCCTCCCCACAGGCCCCTCCCCCTCCCACATTTCCCAGTTGTATATCTCTCCTGTTTCCCTAGACGACAGAAGCCCCTCCCAGTGATTCTGCACCAGTCTCTACTCACAATTATAGCCCCATGTCAGACCCACAACTAATTAGGCTTATTAAGTAATTAAGA
>NW_027507016.1:62782-65282 GCF_052324685.1 Brachyhypopomus gauderio
GTGTGGAGGTGAGGGGTGTGTGTGTGTGTGGTGGAGGGAGGGGTGTGTGTGTGCGTGGTGGAGGTGAGGGGTGTGTTTGTGGTGGAGGTGGGGGTGTGTGTGTGTGGTGAGATGAGGGGTGTGTGTGTGTGTGGTGGAGGTGAGGGGTGTGTGTGTGCGTGGTGGAGGTGAGGGGTGTGTGTGTGGTGGAGGTGAGGGGGTGTGTGTGTGTGTGGTGGAGGGAGGTGGTGGGTGTGTGTGTGGTGGAGGTGAGGGTGTGTGGTGGAGGTGAGGGGGTGTGTGTGTGGTGGAGGGTGTGTGTGGTGTGTGGTGGAGGTGAGGGGTGTGTGTGTGTGTGGTGGAAGTGAGGGGTGTGGTGGAGGTGAGGGGTGTGTGTGTGGTGGAGGTGAGGGGTGTGGTGTGTGGAGGTGAGGGTGTGTGTGTGTGGTGGAGGTGAGGGGTGTGTGTGTGGTGGAGGTGAGGGGTGTGTGGGTGTGTGGTGGAGGTGAGGGTGTGTGTGTGTGTGTGTGTGGTGGAGTGAGGGTGTGTGAGTGAGGGGTGGTGTGTGGTGAGGAGGTGGTGGGTGTGGTGGAGTGGGGTGAGTGTGTGTGGTGGAGGTGAGGTGTGTGTGTGGTGGAGGTGAGGGGTGTGTGTGTGGTGAGTGAGGGGTGTGTGTGTGGTGGAGGTGAGGGGTGTGTGTGTGTGGTGGAGGTGAGGGGTGTGTGTGTGTGTGGTGTGGTGGAGTGGGGTGTGTGTGTGTGTGGTGGAGGTGAGGGGTGTGTGTGTGTGGTGGAGTTGAGGGGTGTGTGTGTGTGGTGGGTGGGGTGTGTGTGTGTGTGGTGAGGTGAGGTGTGTGTGTGTGGTGGAGGTGAGGGGTGTGTGTGTGGTGGAGGTGAGGGGTGTGTGTCTGTGGAGGTGAGGGTGTGTGTGGTGGAGGTGAGGGGTGTGTGTGTGGATGGAGGTGAGGGGTGTGTGTGTGTGGTGGAGGTGAGGGGTGTGGTGGAGGTGAGGTGAGGGGTGTGTGTGTGTGTGTGTGGTGGATGAGGGGGTGTGTGTGTGTGGTGGAGGTGAGGGTGTGTGTGTGTGTGTGTGTGGTGAGGGGTTGTGTGTGGTGGAGGTGAGGGGTGATGTGTGTGTGTGGTGGAGGTGAGGGGTGTGTGTGTGTGGTGGAGGTGAGGGGAGTGTGTGTGTGGTGGAGGTGAGGGGTGTGTGTGTGTGTGTGTGTGTGAGTGTGTGTGTGTGTGTGTGTGTGGTGTGGTGTGGTGAGGGGTGTGTGGGTGGTGGAGGTGAGGGGTGTGTGTGTGTGTGGTGGAGGTGAGGGGTGTGTGTGCGTGGTGGAGGTGAGGGGTGTGTTTGTGGTGGAGGTGAGGGGTGTGTGTGTGTGGTGGAGATGAGGGGTGTGTGTGTGTGTGGTGGAGGTGAGGGGTGTGTGTGTGGTGGTGGAGGTGAGGGGTGTGTGTGGTGGAGGTGAGGGGTGTGTGTGTGTGTGGTGGAGGTGAGGGGTGTGTGTGTGTGGTGGAGGTGAGGGATGTGTGTGTGTGGTGGAGGTGAGGGGTGTGTGTGTGGTGGAGGTGAGGGGTGTGTGTGGTGTGTGGTGGAGGTGAGGGGAGTGTGTGTGTGTGGTGGAGTGAGGGGTGTGGTGGAGGTGAGGGAGTGTGTGTGGTGGAGGTGAGGGGTGTGTGTGTGTGGTGGAGGTGAGGGTGTGTGTGTGTGGTGGAGGTGAGGGGTGTGTGTGTGGTGGAGGTGAGGGGTGTGTGTGTGTGGTGGAAGTGAGGGGTGTGGGGTGGAGGTGAGGGGTGTGTGTGTGGTGGAGGTGAGGGTGTGTGTGGTGTGTGGTGGAGGTGAGGGGTGTTGTGTGTGTGTGTGAGGTGGAAGTGAGGGGTGTGGTGGAGGTGAGGGGTGTGTGTGTGGTGGAGGTGAGGGGTGTGTGTGTGTGGTGGGAGGTGAGGGGTGTGTGTGTGTGGTGGAGGTGAGGGGTGTGTGTGTGGTGGAGGTGAGGGGTGTGTGTGGTGTGTGGTGGAGGTGAGGGGTGTGTGTGTGTGTGGTGGAAGTGAGGGGTGTGGTGGAGGTGAGGGGTGTGTGTGTGGTGGAGGTGAGGGGTGTGTGTGTGGTGGAGGTGAGGGGTGTGTGTGGTGTGTGGTGGAGGTGAGGGGTGTGTGTGTGTGTGTGTGGTGGAAGTGAGGGGTGTGGTGGAGGTGAGGGTGTGTGTGTGGTGAGGGGGTGGGTGTGTGTGTGTGTGGAGGTGAGGTGTGTGTGTGTGGTGGAGGTGAGGGGTGTGTGTGGTGGAGGTGAGGGGAGTGTGTGTGGTGGAGGTGAGGGGTGTGTGTGGTGGAGGTGAGGGTGTGTGTGTGGTGGAGGTGAGGGGAGTGTGTGTGGTGGAGGTGAGGGGTGTGTGTGGTGGAGGTGAGGGGAGTGTGTGTGGTGGAGGTGAGGGGTGGGTGTGTGTGTGGTGGAGGTGAGGGGTGTGTGTGTTGTGTGGTGGAAGTGAGGGGTGTGGTGGAGGTGAGGGGTGTGTGTGTGG
>NW_027507016.1:70282-77782 GCF_052324685.1 Brachyhypopomus gauderio
ACATTTACGGCATTTAGCAGATGCTCTTATCCAGAGTGACTTACAAAGTGCTTTGCATCTGATCACAGAATTCATCCTAGGAAATAGTACAGATAGGCCAGAATTCAAGATATCATTGAGTCAGACTACTACTAAACTACAGGAGTCAATGTCATTACCTAGTGTTTTGCAAGTTAGACATTTGCCAAGAAGCACAAATAACCATAGACAGACATACAATTTAAGAACAACGGCAAGTGGTATCAGCTGAGTTAGTGCTCTGGTAAGAACTCAACAAACACGTGGGTCTTCAGTCTACGCTTGAAAATAGCAATAGACTCTGCAGTCCTAGCAGCTAATGGAAGATCGTTCCACCATCTTGGAGCCAGGACGAAGAATAGTCTGGAGCTTTGTCTTCCATAAGACTTTAAGCATGGAGTTTCGAGTCGAGCCAAGCTTGAGGTTCTGAGTGTTCGCTGTACGGATCGGCTTTTGACCATAGACATCATGTAGGGAGGGGCCAGTCCATTTTTGGCTTTGTAAGCAAGCATCAATGTTTTATATCTGATGCGTGCCACTACTGGAAGCCAGTGAAGAGAGCGTAGTAGAGGAGTCACATGTGAGAACTTGGGGAGATTGAAGACCAGTCGTGCTGCAGCATTCTGAATTAGTTGTAGAGGTCTGATGACCCGTAGAGGAAGACTTGCAAGTAGAGAATTGCAGTAGTCTAGCTTAGAGATGACTAGAGACTGCACAAGCACTTGAGTAGCTTCCTGTGAAAGGAAGGGTCGCATTCTCGCATGTCGCAGAGGAGAAATCTGCAGGATCTGGTCAGTTTTGAAACATGTGTTGAGAAGGACAACTCGTTGTCCAACGTTACACCCAGGCTTCGTGTAGTTTCTGATGGTGTTAACAAGGTGTTCTCAAAGGAAACTGTGAGGTTGTTGTGTGGGTTTGGGGTTCCTGGAATGTACAGAAGCTCAGTTTTGCTAGGGTTGAGCTTCAAGTGGTGAGCAGTCATCCATGAAGCAATATCAGCCAAGCGTCCCGAGATACACCTAGAAACCTGGATGTCAGAATGAGGGAAGGAAAGAATTAGCTGGGTGTCATCAGCATAGCAATGATAAGAGAAACCATGAGACAAAATAATGTCATCAAGGGAACAAGTATATAAAGAGAAGAGAAGAGGGCCTAGGACAGAGCCTTGGGGGACTCCAGTGGAAAGTTTACATGGATTGGATGTAGATCCTCTCCATGTTACCTGATAGGAACAGTTTTCAAGATATGACTGGAACCATTTCCAAGCAGAGCCAGTCACACCGAGGGTAGAAAGAACAGAGAGGAGGATGTTGTAGTTGACTGTGTCAAAGATCTAGAAGAATTAGAACTGATGATAGCTTGTTAGCCTTGGCAGCATGGAGCTTCTTGGTCACTGCTTTGAGGGCAGTTTCTGTTGAGTGTGCCCGTTTAAAGCCAGACTGATTAGGATCATGGGGTTGGTTCTGGGTGAGGAAGAGAGATAATTGGTCATAGACTGCTCGCTCCAGAGTTTTTGATAGAAAAGAAAGAAGTGATACCGGTATGTGGAGATGTCAAGTGTTGCTTTTTTCAGGATTGGTACCACCACTGCAATCTTGAACACAGTAGGTACATGACCCGAAACTAAGGAGTTGTTGATGATTGCTGAGATGATTGCTGAGAGAACGGAAGGAGTTCTCTTGACATATTCTGGAAAAGAGTGGAAGGAATTGGATCCAGTGGGCATTACACCACTACACCAGCCCCCTGTCTCCACAGAGAAACCAACCTCTTTTTAATACCAATTCCCCCTTAAAGACATGACTTGATGTTCATTATGTCCTTTGCTGTTCCAAATGTAGTTTCCAGTTAACACCCCCCACCACACACACACACACTGCTGAAGTCCTATGAGTGTATATAATCGTCAATATCATATAATTAGTCTGTCCACACAAGATTGTACAAGAAGATGATAGAATTACCAGACCCTCTACTGACAGACCCAAAACAGATCCCTTTGCCCCAAGAACATGCTACTGAATCACTTTAATCTGATAACGCTGTTATTCAACATGCCCCAGTATCTGGATTACACAAGCTTATATTACAGGTACACACAGAGAGAAACTGGGAAACACAGAGAAATATATAAAGACAGAGAAAGAGAGAAGGAGAGTGAAAGAGAAGGTATGTAGTAAATTAGAGTTATTTGATTACAGCAGCCACAAGCTACACTTTTCCCCATGGTGTCTCTGACACTGTAAGTGCACTGCAGAAGTGTAGTAGAAGCCTTATATGAGGTCTTGAATAATATGAAACGTCCTTCACCTGCTCAGGTGTCCTGCGTTAACACACTCCAACTGTATCTCACTGTGAATCTCAAAAAAGGGTACACTGCAGTATCTCTCTCTCTCTCCCTCCCTACTCTCTCCCTCTCTCTCTCTCTCCCTCACTCTCTCACTCTATCTAGCGCTCTCCCTCCTTCATACTCTCTCTCACTCTCGCTCTCCTTCCCTTTCTTTCTTTCTCTCTCTCTCTCACACACACACACACACACAGTGTGAGTAAATACACATGAACCTGCATACACATATTGACATGCTCAGTTTACATCTGTACACATATGTAAATAGGTATTCTTCATCACCCACCTACACAAACACACACACACACACACACACACACACACACACACACACACACACACACACACACACACACACATATACACACACACATAGACACACATAGACACATACACACACACACACATATTAACACACACACACACACACACACACATACACACACGCGCACACACACACACACACACACACATACGCACACACACACACACATACACAAGTTGTGTACTGCTATGAACAAACACTGTACATAGACTCCTGCTGTCCCATGGAGTCAGTATCACTCTATCACTCTTTCTTTCTAATGAACATTCTTTCAGAAAACTCACAGGTGTTGACCACACAGACGTATATTACAGTGACAGTGTATTAGACGTGCTACTGCAAGGCTTCACCAGTTCTCACTGGTCTGGCTGGACTCAGTACTGGGAGAGCCTTGAATACTGCAGCATAGCAATACTGAGCAGCATAGCATGTGAGGATTAGAATTACACTTAGGATTAGAGTTAGCTTTAATCTACTTGTCATGGACTAAGCTGGTTTGCATGGGGTCAGGATTTGGGGCAAGAAAATATGTGGAGAATGAATAAGGAATTAGGGTTTAGGGGTTAGGGGCTAGGGGTTAAAGGTCAGGGTTAGGTGTTGCCTACCTGTCGTGGACGTGGTATCCAGTACCATTGATGATCCAGCCTGGTTGGTTGGGGTCTGGAACCTTTGCTGTCTTCACAATCAGGTGTTGAACATCTCTCCAGGACAGCGCTGGGCTGCAGTAAACACACAATACCAACTACAATCACTACTGAACACATGAGCACCACTGTGTGCACAGCTGCAAGCTTGTTCAGTACAGAAGAGGATTAGGGTTAGGAGTTCAGGAGTTCAGGAGTTCAGCAGCCGAGGATGTGTCACAAAGTTAACAACACACCAGGCTAAAGTACCGACAGGGAACAAACCAAAGAGAGAGTGAGTAGAACAGACTGGGTCCAACCATAAGAACCTTCCAGAATAGTGCTGGGTATGTGTGTCATAGTAATGAGGAAATACTTCACAAAGAGTGGAGGAAGGTGTCCTTAAATACATATGAGTAATGAGTGTCAGTGTTGCAGACCTGGAATTCTGGAATTCGCCTGGAATTCTGGGGGCTGTAGTCTTTTCGACAGGACTGTGTGACATACATTTTCATTTATTTACTCTTCCCTTCATTTAAAGGTGCTATTCCAGTTGAGTTTAAACTGTAGCACCAAAATGTGCAGTTTACCAGTGAGTATTCCCTGTCGTCAGGAAGTGGGTGTAATGTATCAACCAGGCAGGCAAGGATCCAAATGTGGAGAATAACCACTTTTACTAATAGATCAAATATACAGCACTTAAACGGATGGAAAAGTCAGTTAAGAGTACGATGTATCAGGGTGCTGCACACAATGTCAGGACGGTCCAGGGTCACGCCGGGAAGAAATCAGAAGGTACAGTAGGGCTAGGCAGGGGACGAGGTCTAGGAGGAGAACAGAGGTCAGAACACGAAGAGACAATCGCTTGGATACTCGGTATGTGGCGTAGCAACAATACTTCGCAACCCGGAAGTGAGAGGTGGAAGCTTAAATAGTTGTGAAAGGGGTGTGGTAATGAGCAGCAGGTGAACCGAATCTTCTCATGGAAATCATGTGCTGTTTCTAACAGTGGGAAAGACAAATGAGTTGGCAGTTCACCAAAGCGGCCAGGCAGGAGACCTGAGTGTCATACCTGCCAACACATGGACGGAGTCCAATTAAGGCATTAAAGAGGCAAGAGACATAATCGCAGTTTACTATAATAAAAGAGTGGAGGGTAATCAAGGGGCTTTTGTGGCACACCACACATGGGTAACATGGGTAACCTGAATGTGTGTATATATATATATATATATATATATATATATATATATATATATATATATATATATATATATATATATATATATATATATACACATTCAGGGTTGCCAACTCTCACACATTGAGCGTGAGACACACGCATTTGACCGTCTTCACACGCTCTCACGCCACACTTCCGATTTCTCACGCCGTAAAAAAGGAAATCTAGTTTATTTACCTCTGATCCACATATATGATTCAATGAGTTACTAGTTCGCTCTGGCGCCAACCACCAGCGATCGATTGATCGTGATATAATACTTAATTTGTGTCCATTTTAGCCGAGCCCCCCCTCCCCTGGCCGACAATTTACGCTCGCCAAACAATTTACAATTTACACTCACCACCCAAGTCCCTCACCCCCCCCCCCCCCCCCCCCCCCCCCCCCAGGTGATCTTGAAAATTTGTGGGAAACCTATTGTAATTGCTTGGGTTTTTCTTCTTCTTTCTTCTTATTATTTTTCTCTGCATACTGCAGCCTAGACCGTAAGGCCCAGAGACACCAAACTTGGCAGAATGTTGTAGTCTCTTTGCAGGACCGTGCTAAAGTACATAGACCCACATTGGCCTGATGGTGGCACTATAGCGCAGCATTTTGCGTTTTGGTCCATATCTCCCACACATGTCAATCAATAGCTCTGAGGCGTGGCCAAATTTACTTCTGCAGCTATATCTCAGCAATAATTTGACCAATCTTCATGAAAAATGTATCAGTTGTTAGGGCACATGACTCTGGCGTCACAGGCCAAAGCTGGCCACGATTGTCCAATAGGAGGCGCTATAACATGGGAAAAACTGTTTCTCAGAAACCATTAGTCACATCAAGCCAAAACTTTACATGCATCATCAGGGGCCCAAGTGGTATCAAGGCACACGTGGATGACATCATCACTCAAAAAACATGGCCACCATGAACCAATTAATTTTAATTGTTATTAATTGGCCATTTGACAAACTTACCATTGGCCAATCAACATGAAACCTCACCACTGTGCATATCTCAGGACTCTGTGTCACGCTGTACAGTTTTGAAACATCTGACCACTAAGTGGCGCTATTTGTGAAAATCATGCATAACTCCTCCAAATTTTCACTTAGGAACATGCAACTTGATTCTTTTGATTCCTTGCAGTACACTTGACAACTTTGCAATTACAAGTCCTATTAAAAAATGCATACTTTTGTCACATTCATCAATTGTTTGAAAATAGTTCTTTTCGAACTAGTCCTAGGAATTTGATCCAATGATGGCAAAATTGGTATGAGCATAATCTGTAGACTCTGGAGGTAAAAATTGATTAAAAAAATGTTGGATTTTTTTATTTTCAGGTCGGTCCATTTTTCCATTATATCCTTCTGGCCATGACATAAATTACCTTTATTGCTATAAATCATAAACCATGTAGCAGATCTACTCCCAATTTGAAAGGTTTGTATAGACTGAGGTCCTTGTGAGGTAGGCCAAGTTTCGTTCAAATTGGCCTGTCGGGGGCGCTACAGTGTCCAGAAACCTAAGAAATCATAAAAACTCATGCTGCAATCTTGTTATGCAAAATACAGACAAGTAATGGGTCTTGTATGATTCAGATCAATGAGGTCTATAACATTTAAATTACATCTCATAACAAAAAGTGCACTGCCTGACCAGAAATTAACCTTTTAATTCACCAAAATGTCCTATTGCATTACTGAGATTAATGAGATATCAGTATAGTAGTACTTGGGCTCCATCTAGTGGCCATATTCCAGAACTGACTGAAAACTATTGCTCACATGAAATACCACACAAACACACACAAAGCTGATCTCAGCGTGTGGTTTAGCTTTTTGATCTGACTCAATTTCCCAATACACATTATTTTGATCCTTTTGGGCCTTTAGTGCCTCAGTTAAATTGAATGTTTTTTCACATTGATTTATTTATGCATTTTTTCCACTCAAACAGCTTCTATTCACTTTTGGGTCTAAAGGACCTATTGGGCTTCTTTTTGCCTATTGAGGCCAAGAGGCCTATTCATGTGTGAACCTGCCAATTGCCGCTTGCGGCTATATTTTTATTTGTTTTTCAGTGGGGAAATTACTGAATAGGATTTGGACAACAGGGGACTAGTAATTGTTATAAGCAAATTCCTGTATGGGCCCAGATCCTGACTGAGTCTTTTCTCAGAGGCTCACAGAATACAGCCTGTTCAGAAAAGATAGGATGTAGGGTGGGTGGTTCGGATCATCCTGGCCCCACACACCCTGACTGGACTAACACGCCCCGACTGGCACCACACACCCTGACTGGCCCAAACACCCTGACTGACCCCACACACGCTGACTGGCCCAAACACCCTGACTGGCCCCACAAACCCTGACTGGCCCAACATGCCCCGACGGGCTCCAAACACCCTGACTGGCCCTACACACCCTGACTGGCCCTACACACCCTGACTGGCCCACACGCCCTGACTGGCCCACAAACCCTGACTGGCCCAACATGCCCCGACGGGCCCCAAACGCCCTGACTGGCCCCACACACCCTGACTGGCCCACAGGCTCTGACTGGCCCCACACACCCTGACTGGCCCACACACTCTGACTGGCCCAACATGCCCCGACGGGCCCCAAACGCCCTGACTAGCCCCACACACCCTGACTGGCCCACACGCCCTGACTGGCCCATACGCCCTGACTGGCCCCACACACCCTGACTGGCCCATACGCCCTGACTGGACCCACATGCCCTGACTGGCCCACATTCCCTGCCTGGCCCACACACCCTGACTGGCCCATAAACTTCCTGACTGGCCCATACACACCCTGACTGGCCCATACACACCCTGACTGGCCCACACACCATGACTGGCCCACACACCATGACTGGCCCACACGCCCTGACTGGCCCCACACGCCCTGACTGGCCCCACACACCCTGACTGGCCCCACACGCCCTGACTGGC
>NW_027507016.1:85282-102782 GCF_052324685.1 Brachyhypopomus gauderio
ACTGAGTGTGTGTGTTACTGAATGTGTGTGTTACTGAGTGTGTGTGTCACTGAGCGTGTGTGTTACTGAGTGTGTGTGTTACTGAGTGTGTGTCACTGAGCGTGTGTGTTACTGAGTGCAGGTACCTTTTACCACAAACACAACAACAGAGTCACCACTCAAACACATGCACCACCAGGTTACCAAACCAAATGTTATTGTAATTGATTCACTCATTAGAATTTACCAAAGGTGCTGACTGAAGTATGCAAATTAGGATAGGCTGTTTCAGGATTATAATATTTCCATATTTGGTCAAACAACATCTTCTTAAGTCTTTCATAACAACTGACGTAAACATACATAAACATTTATAAATGCTTATTCCAACAATGGTCAGCTGTCATAAAAGCTGCTTTTATGAACTTGGAATTCATATGAACTGTTGGTGACCGTGAGGAGAGCCGTGACACTGTGGTGTGAGCTGATAGCATGTGATAAGTCTTTTGGTGACATATAGGGTAGGTGTCCATTTGTACTGGGACAGTCCAGGGTATTAGCTGTGTGTCCAGTTTTTAGGCCTTGTCCACATATCTGGTTTTGATGCTAATGGTGAAGCTAATGGAACAGTATTGAACAGTGTTGAAAAGGTGCCAGCCCTGCTGAAATAAGGCTGATGATACGGGACAGAGTATCTCCTGTACGCTCGTAACAATGACATGAAGATCTGATAACACATATTTTAACGAGGTTTTTGATATTGTTTTTACCCTCACTCAAAAAAGAAACGTTCAGAAATGCTCCAGGTATAAAGAGCCATAACACAAGGTCTGGAAAAAAAAAAATAAATAAATAAATAAATAAATAAATAAATAATAATAATAATAATAATAATAATGACAATAATAATAATACCAATAATAATAATAATAATAATAATGTCACGTTGAGGACCCTGGCCCCTCCCCTTTGGGCGTGTGTTCACGTAGTCCGCGTGTCATTGTCTGCGTCTGTGGATATTCGTGGTGGTGGTTACGTCTAGTGATTATCCGTCTCACCTGTGCCTCGTCTCGTCATCACGTGGGGCTAATGTGGTTTGTTTACTTAATGTGCGTTCGCGCAGTGTCCTGTGCTCGTCGTTGTCTAGAGTCTACACAGTTCTGTGTGAACGTCTATGTTTCTCGTGCGCTATTGCGCAATCTCTGTGTACTCTAATTAAAAGTGACGTGTTCTGCAAGGATTTGGTGTCTCGTCCTTCGCTCCACCCCATTCGTCACAAATAATAATAATAATAATAATAATAATAATAATAATAATGACAATAATAATAGTAATAATAATAATGACAATAATAATAATAATAATAATAATACTAATAATAATAATAATAATGACAATAATAATAGTAATAATAATAATGACAATAATAATAATACCAATATTATTATTATTATTATTATTATTATTATTATTATTATTATTATTATTATCATCAATCATGTTGAATGATTTCCATTTTTTAATTAATGATTTTTTTAACAAAGCAGTGGGTAAATCAAATTAAATTTCAATAAACTCCTGTTTGTAGTTAGCTAGCTTATTTCTATATACATTAGTTGCTAAGCCTTAGGTTTTGCAGCAAATTACTGGTAACCTTGCCATTGAAATACTTAAAATACAAATCTAGTTTGTGTGTGTGTGTGTGTGTGTGTGTGTGTGTGTGTGTGTGTGTGTGTGTGTGTGTGTGTGTGTGTGTGTGTGTGTGTGTGTGTGTTAAATCTTGAGACATGCTGGGCTGCTATTGCAAGGCATTCTTCTTAAGCTGTAGCTACAGACTGGTCACTGGCTATGATCTACCCTGTAATTTAACTATTATCACAGTCTAACATTTATAGCTCAGCCAACACACTTTGTGAGTGGTGTAGGATAGAGAATATATACATCACTCTGTAGTGACATGACTGCATACTTATTCGTAAAAATCACATTATGTAAGGATTCATGAAAATGTCATGAAAATGAATTGGCTTCAGGTGAAATGTGTTCGGTTAGGCACCTCATCTACACAGCTTTGGTATTATACATTTAAAACGATGATATATAAAACGATATACTACAACTGTACAAAAGGTTTTTAGAAACAGTTAATAAACTTATAAACTTATTTTCTGGAATTTGTTTAGTTATGGTTTGTAGCCCATCTGTTACAGTCTGTTACAGTCTGTTACAGTCTTAATGGCCAAATACAACAGAGAAAGTCAGTACAGACTATAAATAATTTTTAAAAACTAGTCAAAAACTTCACTTAAATATGTGTACGTGTGTACAGGAGATAATACAGTGTGTTTTGTTTAAGTCCTCACTGTTAAGTTGTTTGGTTGTTAATTTTATAAGCATTAGATTTTCCTGACATGTAGGCCTACACATTTCATCACATCAGTTGTCATGAAGGTTTTCTTCAGTAAAGTGTTACACCACCTTCTCCTGTCAGCTCTGGTGGGTGGAGGCTCCACTGTGGAGATGAGTGTACTGCACCATCTCTGGAACAGCAGGGCTAGTGTCCCATCATGCCTCAGTGAGATGAGGAGGTCAGTAAACAGGTGTGTCAGGGCAGTGAGACAGGGGCACTCAGCTCCGACTGGTCATGTGGTTACAAGTACACAAAACCAGACAGACACCACTTAAAATGACATACATTAAGTCTTGCAAATTAACAGCTATTAGCCTCCACCCATTCATATTAGCATGTTAGCTCTTACTTTAAATACATGGACACTGAAGCTAGTAAGAGATGGCAGTCCTGTAGAGTGAACGAAGCTGTGTAAGCAGAAAGAGAAACTAGCGCAAAGATGGAGAGGTGGAGAGAGGGAGGGAGGGAGAGATATGGGAGAGGGACAGAGGGAGAGAGAGATAGAAGGCCATATATATATATATATATATATATATATATATATATATATATATATATATAGAGAGAGAGAGAGAGAGAGAGAGAGAGAGAGAGAGTGATAGTGCGTGTGTGAGATAGTGTGTGTGTGTGTGTGATGGTGTGTGTATGTTTGTCAACAATAGGTGTATTTATTTATTTTCCCATTTTTCTCTTTCTCTGTTGTAATGCTTTTAATACTAATAATTCTGCTAATCGCTTTGGCAACAGTTGTTAATTACAATTCATGCCAACACAGCTATTTGAATTTCAGTTTGGGAGAGAGAGAGAGAGAGAGAGAGAGAGAGAGAGAGAGAGAGTCAGTTGTGGATATCAGAAAGGCAAAGACAGAGAGTGAGCAGCAGTGAGTGGGTGTAAAATAGGGGTGGTGTGTATGCTAGAAATCTAGAAATGACAAGTGAGGGACAGGTGTGTGTGTGTGTGTGTGTGTGAGAGAGAGAGAGAGCGCAAGAGGTAGAGATAGTCAGAGCTTATGTTTCTCAGTCAAATATAGACATAGTATACGTATGTGAGTTTATCGTCAACACTACATTGAGTTGTTTTGAGTTTACATGTACAGTGTTGTGGGTGGTGTAGATGTGTATGTATGTAGTGTGGGTGGTGCAGGTGTGTGTGTGTAGTGTGGCTGGTGGTGGTGTGTGTGAAGTGTGAGTGGTGTAGGTGTGTGTGTAGTGAAGATGGTGTGTTGTATGTAGCGTGTGTGGTGTAGGTATGTGTGTTGTGCGTAGCGTGTGTGGTGTAGGTATGTGTGTTGTGCGTAGCGTGTGTGGTGTAGGTATGTGTGTTGTGCATAGCGTGGGTGGTGTAGGTATGTGTGTTGTGCGTAGCGTGGGTGGTGTAGGTATGTGTGTTGTGCGTAGCGTGGGTGGTGTAGATGTGTGTTGTGCGTAGCGTGGGTGGTGTAGATGTGTGTTGTGCGTAGCGTGTGTGGTGTAGGTATGTGTGTTGTGCGTAGCGTGGGTGGTGCGTAGCGTGGGTGGTGTAGATGTGTGTATGTCGTGTGGGTGGTGTAGGTGTGTGTGTGTAGTGTAGGTGGTGTGTGTGGGTGGTGGAGGTGGGTGTGTGTATTGTGGGTGGTGTAGGTGGGTGTGTGTGGGTGGGTGTGTGTAGTGTGGGTGGTGTAGGTGTAGTGCGCGTGGTGTAGGTGTAGTGTGGGTGATGTAGGTATGTGTGTTGTGTGGGTGGTGTAGGTATGTGTGTTGTGCGGGTGGTGTAGATGTGTGTTGTGCGTAGCGTGGGTGGTGTAGATGTGTGTTGTGCGTAGCGTGGGTGGTGTAGATGTGTGTTGTGCGTAGCGTGGGTGGTGTAGATGTGTGTATGTCGTGTGGGTGGTGTAGGTGTGTGTGTGTAGTGTAGGTGGTGTGTGTGGGTGGTGGAGGTGGGTGTGTGTATTGTGGGTGGTGTAGGTGGGTGTGTGTAGTGTGGGTGTGTGTAGTGCGCGTGGTGTAGGTGTAGTGTGGGTGGTGTAGGTGTAGTGTGGGTGGTGTAGGTATGTGTGTTGTGTGTAGGTGGGTGTGTGTAGTCTGGGTGGTGTAGGTGGGTGTGTGTAGTGTAGGTGGTCTAGGTGTAGTGCGCGTGGTAAAGGTGTAGTGTGGGTGGTGTAGGTGTAGTGTGGGTGGTGTAGGTGTAGTGCGGGTGGTGTAGATGTGTGTTGTGTGGGTGGTGAAGGTGTAGTGTGGGTGGTGAAGGTGTAGTGTGGGTGGTGTATTGTGGGTGGTGTATTGTGGGTGGTGTACTAACTTTGCCTCCAGCACTAAGGCCAACACTCCACCCGCAGCTGCAGCAGCACTGGACGTTCCAGGAAAGGATGTGACAGCCATCACCAAGGTTACACACAGTCACCTACACACACACACACACACACACACACACACACATCACCAAGTTTACACACAGTCACCTACACACACACACACACACACACACACACACACACACACACACACACACATCACCAAGGTTACACAGTCACCTACAAACGCACACACACACACACACAGTCACCCACACACACACACACACACATCACCAAGTTTACACACAGTCACCTACACACACACCACCAAGTTTACACACAGTCACCTACACACACACACACACACACACACACACACACACACACACACACACACACACACACACACACACACCACCAAGTTTACACACAGTCACCTACACACCCACACATCACCAAGTTAACACACAGTCACCTACACACACACACACACACACACACACACACACACACACACACACACAGTCACCTACACACCCACACATCACCAAGTTAACACACAGTCACCTACACACACACACAGTCACCCACACACACACACACACACACACATCACCAAGGTTACACAGTCACCCCCACACTCACACAAACACACACACATACATACACATCACCAAGGTTACACACAGTCACCTACACACACACACACAAACACACGCACATGCAAATCATCCAAGATTACACACAGTCACCTACACACCAGTGGGGAACCGTCAGGGCCCTCTACGCCCTCTCAGAGGGCCTAAAATATTCTTAAAGCATTATATATATAATTATCCAATTTTATTTTATCTACTTACAGTTTGACATTCGACATCTAAACAATTACAAAAATATAAGCAAATAAAATATTCACCCGTGTCTATTCAATCTGTGTTGGAAGGTGAGGGGTTGAGTGGAAGCCTGTGAGCCTGTGTCTCCCCCTATCAGGACTGTGATGCCCGCTGTTCGTTTACAGAGGGCCTGGCAGTTATAATTCAGCGCAATACCAGTTTCAAATGACAGCAAAATTGACCAATCATATCTTCTCTCTTAGTGGGCGGGCTTAACTGTATGATAATTTCCGCCCGCTGTGGCGACGCTAGCTGTCGTTAGCACCATCGCTAGCTAGTTTCGATTCATCCCTTTGACGTCCTCGTGCGCGTTGTTTACATATTCCGCTTCCGAGAACCACGGAGCTGTGAACCTTATTTTGTTTGTATACTTATTTTGCTTAAGATGTTATCTAGTACAGATATTATTGTTTATTGCGTTTTTAAAGCTGTACTGTCGTCTCAGTTTTTCTTTATTTAGTTTATTAAGAAAGGAAAAAAAAAAATTTCGGGGGGGAGGGGGGGGGGGGGTAGCGGGCCCAGGTTTAAAGGTCACGGTTCGCTACTGCTACACACACACACACATCACCAGTTACACACAGTCACCTACACACACACACACACACACACACACACCCACACACAAGAATACACACAAACATACACACACTCACACACACAAAGTGTACAGATGTAGAACTGTAACGCAGTGAGCACGGGAATGTACACACCGCGTTAAATAATATAGAGAAGGGTGGACCCAAGTGCCGGCTCGCAAGAGCAATACGTTTGACACTTGTCAAAAGTATTAGTGAGAGGGAAACGCACACAGCAAGCCAGAACAATCAAAAACAACAAGACTCCACACAAACGAAAAGAAAACAAAACCGTGAGGACACGGAATAATAGGAAACAGAAAACAACGCGGAAAATACAGTGCGTGAAAAATAACGCTCGACTGTAGAGAGACAGGAGAAAGAAACAAAATAACAACAACTAAAAGAACGCGGATAAATACAACATGAAACCAAAACCAAAAATGCCAGGGGAAGTAACTGGCAGCAGGCAAAAAACACCACAGCAAAATAAAACCCTTCCTAAATAAAGGCAAAATGGATAGGAAGAAATACAGGAATGGGAAAAGTTGAGATGGGTCAGGAATCGACGCAGGAGGTAGGGACACAAATAGGTAAAGAGAATGTAGAAGAGAGTAAGGTGACGAGACACCTTCAAACGAAATGCAATAATGTACCAGCATAATCAAAACATTCAGCAGTAATTCGTCTCCACAAGCTTCCTTAAGAAGTCTAAAAACAGCTGAGACGAATCACTGTTGATTACGCCGATTTAGTCTGGGACTGACTCGGGTGCCCCCAGTGGCGGCTGGGGGAACAGCATCCGAGCCAACCCTGACAAGAACAGCTTCAAATGTGTAATAGACCTGGTGCCTGGGTGTGTGTCAGAGTTAGAGAGATACAAAAAGGCAGGAAGAAAGTCACAAAGAGTGAGAGAGACAACGAGAGCTCGGTAGAGACAGCGAGAGCGCAGGAGAGACAGTGAGAGCGCAGAAGAGACAGTGAAAGCGCAGGAGAGAAAGTGAGAGCGCAGAAGAGACAGTCAAAATGTGGGAGAGACAGTCAGAATGTGGGAGAGACAGTCAGAATGTGGGAGAGACAGTGAGAGCACAGAAGAGACATTGAGAGCGCAGGAGAGACAGTGAGAGCGCAGGAGAGACAGTGAGAGCGCAGGAGAGACAGCGAGAGCGCAGGAGAGACAGCGAGAGCGCAGGAGAGACAGCGAGAGCTCGGGAGAGACAGCGAGAGCGCCGGAGAGACATTGAGAGCGCAGGAGAGACAGTGAGAGCGCCGGAGAGACAGCGAGAGCTCGGGAGAGACAGCGAGAGCGCAGGAGAGACATTGAGAGCGCAGGAGAGACATTGAGAGCGCAGGAGAGACAGTGAGAGCACCGGAGAGACAGCGAGAGCTCGGGAGAGACAGCGAGAGCGCCGGAGAGACATTGAGAGCGCAGGAGAGACAGTGAGAGCGCAGGAGAGACAGTGAGAGCGCCGGAGAGACATTGAGAGCTCGGGAGAGACAGCGAGAACGCAGGAGAGACATTGAGAGCGCAGGAGAGACATTGAGAGCGCAGGAGAGACAGTGAGAGCGCAGGAGAGACATTGAGAGCGCAGGAGAGACAGTGAGAGCGCAGGAGAGACATTGAGAGCGCAGGAGAGACAGTGAGAGCGCCGGAGAGACAGTGAGAGCGCCGGAGAGACAGTGAGAGCACCGGAGAGACAGCGAGAGCTCGGGAGAGACAGCGAGAGCGCCGGAGAGACATTGAGAGCGCAGGAGAGACAGTGAGAGCGCAGGAGAGACAGTGAGAGCGCCGGAGAGACATTGAGAGCTCGGGAGAGACAGCGAGAGCGCCGGAGAGACATTGAGAGCGCAGGAGAGACATTGAGAGCGCAGGAGAGACAGCGAGAGCGCCGGAGAGACATTGAGAGCGCAGGAGAGACAGTGAGAGCGCAGGAGAGACAGTGAGAGCGCCGGAGAGACAGTGAGAGCGCAGGAGAGACAGTGAGAGCGCAGGAGAGACATTGAGAGCGCAGGAGAGACATTGAGAGCGCAGGAGAGACAGTGAGAGCGCAGGAGAGACAGTGCTGTCTTCCAGGTTGGACTTGGTGTTCATTCACAGTCATAGAGCTAACATCACCCCGAGGGTTCCTTACACTCTTACACTGGGTGTCCACACTTCAACACCTTTCTCACCAGTGCTTTACCCCCAATTAACACCTGCTCAGAAGCACCCACACAGAGGTACACGCAGGTGCACATACACATATGCACACAGACCGTGTCTTTTGTACCTCTGTATCCTAGTTAGCTAAACTGGGGCAAAATAGAGATGCTTCCCCCATCTATCTTTTAATACTGTATCACTCTTTCTTTCTATTTAAACACACACACACACACATACACACACACACACACACACACACACACACACACACACACACACACACACGCACAAGCACACACACACACACACATACACACACACGCACACACACACACACACACACACACACACACACACACACACACACACACACACACACACACACAGTTAACTGTAGCTGCTCGTGTCCTGACTGCACAGTGGGACACAGGATCACTGATGATACACTGCTAGGTGTTAATTGGCAAATCTCTGAGGATGTGCTAAATATAGCTGGGTGTTTGGCAGAAGGACTTTAGCTCTAGAAGCTCAGAGCTGCATTCAAACCTTCTGCCCTCGTGCACACACATCACACAACAGAAACCTGCGCTGAACCACCTCACCAGGGGCAGGGAACCATGGGAGCTTGTCCCAGTGGGCGTGACAGCCATGGTGGCTGGGCAAGGCTCCTCAAATGGGGCAGGCTCTCCCGTGTGACTGATAGCTCCAATGGCAATAGTATAGATGCTGTTGACATAGCCATCGGCCCCACAATGATCGTTCAACAGTCCTCCATTACCAGACGCCCACACAAAGATACTGCCCTTGCCACCTCGACCCTACACACACACACACACACACACACACACACACACACACACACACACACACACACACACACACACACACACACAACACATGCCCACACACATGTAGAGAACACAAATAACAGAGCTGTTAAGTGTCTTCCTGCAAAAATGCAGAGTAGGCACAAGTTTACTCTGGTGTGTGTGTGTGTGTGTGTGTGTGTGTGTGTGTGTGCGTGTGTGTGTGTGTGTGTGTGTGTGTGTGTGTGTGTGTGTGTGTGTGTGTGTGTGTGTGTGTTGGTACCTTGCATGTTCCCAGGTGCAGGGCTTTCTCCGTGAGCATAGCGGGTCCCGCTAGCTCCCTTCCATTATCTGGCGGCCCCCAGGAGCAGGTGTAGATGTGGATGAAGTTGTTGTTGAAGGTAAGAGCAGAGGCCTCCATAGCGTCCGTCACCACTTCATCCAAGAGACGTATGCCTCAGAACAGAGAGAAGAAGCTTGGGGTTAGAAACACGCCTCAGAGCTGCTGTACGGGACTGCCAGGTGTACACAGAAGGGAGAAACTGCTCACATCACTGGGCTTAATTCCTTTCGTAGGTCTTTAATTAGTGTTTATCCTGTGCCAAATACTGAAAAATCTGCTTCAGAAAATATTCTAGACATATATTGGTGTAGACCAGGGGTGCCCACAATTTTTCAGCTTGCGAGCTACTTATAAGACCAAGTCAGAAAGTAATGGACGTAATGGGCCCCCCTGGTGTAGACATTCAAAAATGCCTATTTCCTTTCATGGTTATAATAATAAAACACTTTTTATTTGCAACTGTGAATATTTTAACATGTCTATAATTAAATTTCTTTGGACTCTTTTTGTAGAAATGCTGGGTAATGTAGCTAACGTAGAAAGTCAATCAAGTCACTGTTTAACAAGTTTGCTGTGTGTCTGCACATATAAGTGACATCCCATTCCGAATCCATAGGGTTCAATATAACGGTGGTCCATCCTTTGCAGCTAGAACAGCTTCAACTCTTCTGGAAAGGCTGCCCACAAGGTTTAGGAGTGTGTTTAAGGGGATTTTTGACCATTCTTCCAGAAGCACATTTGTGAGGTCACATACTGATGTGGACAAAAAGGCCTGGTTCTCAGTCTCTGATCTAATTCATCCCAAAGGTATTCTATTGGGTTGATTTCAGGACTCTGTGCAGGCCAGTCAAGTTCAAATGTTATCGGTTCAACTCTTTCAGCGAAATTTTCTGGACTGTACATGATTGACGAGAAGTTTGGGATATTTGACGGGTCAACAAAGATGTGATCTTGAGTCGTTAATACATCGGTATCTTGCTATTTTTCATGACATACCCTCACAGACAACTGTGTTGGAGCATGACATCGAGGCCACTACATCGTCTCCGATAAAACAACATGCTTATCGACTCAACGCGGTAAAAAGACAAGTCATGAGAGAGGAAGTATCGTATTTGTGTGAAAATGGTTTGGCGAAACCCAGTTGTAGTCCTTGGAGCTCACCTTGTCTATTAGTCCCTAAACCAGATGGTTCATTTCGATTGTGTAGTGTACCGACTACAGACGCGTAAATTCAGCTACAGTTTCTGATTCGTATCCATTGCCGCGGAGGGATGATTGTATCGATAAACATGTTTACATGTGAGCGTGTTACGTGTACTGTGGATTTTGGAGAGGTTGTTTTCTCTTTTGGTTAATTTTGGTTTAACAGGTGGATTGCCTCATTATCGAAAATTGTGATTTGGATGAGGGGGCAGATCTTCGGCTTCATAATCTGCATGATGGAGTTGCTGGGGGTCGCTGGGAGGCGACACGAGCATTTCTGCCTTTAAGGTTGTATGTGTGTGAGACCTTTGAGAAACTGTAGCTCATGATTCTCATGTGAGAGATGAGGGTTTGTGCGATGGTTTATAGTTAATCATGTATTTTTGTATGTACGTGTCTGTTCAGTGTTTTGCTGTGTAGAAAAGGCTCTTCTACTTATTACCACTCTGCAGTAGAGTTATTTATACGTATCCATCTGGTTTTCGCGTTATTTAATTCCATCTTGTCCACTACGTACATGCTACTACCCCACACCCCAGACCTAGACCTATGACATTGTGGGGGCGTAACATCCACACCAGTCTCTGCCATCCATGTCTTTATGGGCCTTGCTTTGTGAACTGGTGCACATGTTGGAAGAGGATGGGGCCAGCTCCAAAATGTTCCCACAATGTTGGGAGCATGGAATTGTCCAAAATGTCTTGGTATGCTGAAGCATTCTGAGTTTCTTTCACTGGAACTAAATGGCCATGCTCAGCTCATAAAAAACAACCCCATACCACAATACCCCCTCCACCAAACTACACTTGGCACAATGCAGCAGACCCTCCAGAAAGTCGCGATGTTGCGATTTGCAACTTCAACGCAACTTCAAGCAAACCCCGCGAATTCAGGGCGGTGTTGCAACTTTAGCCAATCACCGCAACTTTCCCGCAAATTTGACCAATCACTGATGTTGTCTTGATGTGACGTCGACAAACTCCCACCTTACTTCCGTATATACGTTCAAGAGGAGCAGACTGAAAGCAGCATGAGCGACGAAAATAACGGCAAAAAGATCGGGAAAAGCAGTATCCCGGTACACTACATGAAAGTGGGGATAAACTGTCCAGATCCAACCCGCGAATTGATTATCTATGGCCCCCTGGATGATATTTAATTACTATTAAAACCGGCCCACAGGCCACAGCCGCCCGATGGTGTTTTGCACACACAAACACTACATTCCCCACAATGCAACGGTAGCCCGCGAAGTCACTGCAGCGCACGCAAGCGGCGAGGGTCTGAGATAAAGTTTATAAGTTTAAACTTTAAACTGAGATAAAGTTTATTTATCTCTGATCCATATCTATGAGTTACTAGTTCACTCTGGCACAACCACTGGCAATCGATCTCGATATAATACTTAATTTGTGTCCATTTTACAGGCCGCCCGGTAACAACTTACGTTCACTAACCCCCCCCCCCCCCTCAACAATTAATGTTCGCCACCCCCTCCAGGTTCAAATCTCACTTCAAGCGATCTTGAAAAGTTGGCAACCCTGAATAAATAGGTAAATAGATAATTAAAATTGACTACTAAATAGAGGAAACCATACAACATTTACTCCCTATTGTAATGTACTCACAAAAAAGCAAAAACACACCGCAACTTCCATCGCAATTTTTTTGAAAAACACCCGCAACATTTTAGCCCGCAACAATCACAAAAAAGGCCCGCGAAATCCTGGTGGGACTGAATGCAGTCAGACAAGTACTGTTATCCTGACAACCACCAAACCCAGACTTGTCCATGGAGAAGCACGATTCATCACTCCAGAGAATGCGCCTCAACTGCTCTAGAGTCCAGTGGCGTTGTGCTTTACACCACTGCATCCAACGCTTTGCATTGCACTTGGTGATGTATGGCTTTGATGCAACTGCTCGACCATGGACACCCATTCCATGAAGCTCTCTGCATACTGTTCTTGAGCTAATCTGAAGGCCACATGATGTTTGGATGTCTGTAGTGATTGACTGTGCAGAAAGTTGGTGACCTCTTCACACTATGTGCTTCAGCATCCACTGACCACGCTCCGCCAGTTTACGTGGCCTACCACTTCCTGGCTGAGTTGCTGTTGTTCCCAAACACTTCCATTTTTTCATAATACAGCTGACAGTTGACAGCACCATTAACTAAACACAGTAACTTTAGAAGACCTTCCACTGTTGAATTGAGACTGAAGCCTTTGGCTTGCTCATTAGGGATCTGGCCCCGTACGATTGTAAACCCATCTGCACCCATACGATTGTGACAACATGTGTTGTGAAAAGCGCTATATAAATAACTTTGACTTTGAATATTTCAAATAAATCAATCAAATTTGAAATAAATAAATAAATCAAATTTGAAATAAATAAATTTTCTAGTGGAATATTTAGGAATGAGGAAATTTCACAACTAGGTTTGTTGCACAGGTGGCATCCTATCACAGTTCCACGCTGGAATTCACTGAGCTCCTGAGAGCGACCCATTCTTTCACAAATGTTTGTGAAACCTGTGGTCATGGAAGTGATTGGAACACCTGATTTGGATCATTTGGATGGGTGAGCGAATACTAGTGGTGAATGAATAATAGTAGTAGTAGTAGTAGTAGTAGTAGTGTGTGTGTGTGTGTGTGTGTGTGTGTGTGTGTGTGTGTGTGTGTGTGTGTGTGTGTGGGTGAAAGACGTGCCGCTCATTTTTTCTGAAGTTTGAATACCGGTAACTTTAAAAATGTGATAATTTCAAAATAAAGTTGTAATTTATGTTTTTTTTGTGGGTCCCTATTTTGACATGCCTGATTTTATTACACTCTGAGATAATATTGAGAGAAAAAGGACAAAATTGTCTAAATGGTGTAACCATAAAAATGCAGCACCAAGAATATAAGTTGTTGAAAAAATGTGTAATGACATTCTAAACAGCCTCTGAAATACACTGGCATAATCTTAAACAAGTATTTATTAATATCAAATAATAGAGAAACATGGCAGTTCTGAATATTTCCATTAACATGGGGAATCATGTCTGCCAAGTCAAACGTCTGGTATGTCTACTGGTGCAACCACCCTTTTTGGAGCCATTTTGAACATGTTGAGCCAGAAGATCATGTAACAGAATGTGATGTCAAACAGAAGGACCTCTGAACACCCCAACTGCCACAGTTCAAGATTAGTAACTCTCTGTAAGATTTGACAAAATAAAACAGATTCAGGTCATGGTCAGGTAGGATTAGAATACATGTCAAGTAGCAGAAGTCAAGTGTTTACATAGTCATCCACAATAATGCATGCAAAATTTGGTTTCAATTTGAAATGTCCTGTGGAGTAACCGGGTTACACCATTGCACCATTTGCTTTATGAGACAAATTTGATCAATTTATGGACAACATTTCTACTTTTGTAAATTTGTTTTATTATTTTTGTATTATTATTAGTGTAGTAGTAGTAGTAGTAGTAGTAGTGCAGTAGTGGTGTAGTAGTAGTGCAGTGGTAGTGTAGTAGTAGTAGTACTGCAGTAGTGGTGTAGTAGTAGTAGTAGTGCAGTAGTGGTGTAGTAGTAGTGCAGTGGTAGTGTAGTAGTAGTATTGCAGTAGTAGTGTAGTAGTGCAGTAGTGTAGTAGTAGTAGTGCTGTAGTAGTAGTGCAGTAGTAGTGTTGTAGTAGTAGTGCAATAGTAGTGTTGTAGTAGTAGTAGTTGCAGTAGTAGTGTAGTAGTAGTGTAGTATTGCAGTAGTAGTAGTGCAGTAGTAGTGTAATAGTGTAGTATTGCAGTAGTAGTAGTGCAGTAGTAGTGTAGTAGCATTGCAGTAGTAGTGTTGTAGTAGTGCAGTAGTAGTGTAGTAGTAGTGCAGTAGTAGTATAGAAGTATTGCAGTAGTAGTGCAGTAGTAGTAAACTAGGAAGTTTTTCCTTGCCACTGTCGCCCTTGGCTTGTTCACTGGGGGCTAGGACTCGGCACTTGTAAATCAATTTGATTGATTGATTGATAGTGTAGTAGTATTGCAGTAGTAGTATTGCAGTAGTAGTGCGGTAGTAGTGTAGTAGTAGTAGTAGTAGTGCAGTAGTAATGCAGTGCAGAGTTACACAGGCTTTCCTGAGAAACAGCACGTTTTGGACCGCGGTCCTTCATCGGCTGTGCGAGTCCTTCTGAATTTACACACTGTATCTACTCACCTATATACAGTGGTACCTCTACATATGAGCTGCTCCACATACGAGTATTCCAAGTTACGAGCCGCGACGCGAGCAAAATTTCTGGGCTCAAATTCGGGATACGAGCCGAGTTTCACGATGCTACCGCTAGTTGACGCATCGGTCGTGTCAGTGTTTAGAGCGAGTGTATATTTTAATCTGAACTTTTTGTGTGCATCATGGGTCCCAAATAAGTATCTGCAAGTGGAAAGGCCGTTAAGAAGAAGAAGAGGATGATATCTATAGAAACGAAGCAGGAGATAATTAATTTACACGGAACTCGTGTCATTGAACTTGCAAGGATGTTCGACCGCAGTACGTCCACCATTTGTTAAAGCAGCGAAAGGTGCAACGATATTTTCCCCAACTTAGGACGTCTGTTCATGAAGAGCAGGGTTGCCAACTCTCACACAATGAACGTGAGACACACGCATTTGACCGTCTACACACGCCATTCATCCGATTTCTCACGCTGAAAAAATCTAGTTTATTTATCTATGATCTACATCTATGATTCAATGAGTTACTAGTTTGCTCTCGCGCCAACCGCTGGTGATCGATCGATCGCGATATAATAGTCCATATAATTGTCCATTTTACACTTCCCCGGTCAACATTTCACACACACTGCATCGAGTGCAGACATCAAGGCAGCGGACGAGTTTATTACGTGTTTCCTGGTTGAAAAAGAAGGCTACGTCTCGCAGCAAATATTTAACTGCGATGAGACTGGCCTGTTCTGGAAAAAAATCATTAGGCTATTTACTTTATTGTTTATTTATACGTGTTGCATGTACATTGATTAAAAACATGTCTTTTCATAATTTAGGCTAACTTTGGGACTTTTTTGAGGGCTGGAACCAATTAGAATTATTTACATTAATTCATATGGGGAAAATTCGTTCGAGATACGAGTTGTTCTACTTACGATCTCGGGTCTGGAACGAATTAAACTCGTATGTCGAGGTACCACTGTATATAATTCTCTCTCTCTCTCTCTCTCTCTGAGAAATGATGGTGATAAGATTGAAGGAGTTTAAGACTGAAGTTTGTTTGCTCCATTGTCAAATCTCATTCTCATTTACTGACTGTACTCCAGCTCTGTTGCCACGGTTTCACTCTTGAAGGTCTAAAGATCAAATTGCTCTTTTCACACAACTTTAAATATGTTAGTTTCTGTTTTCTACTCTGACAGGAAAATTAATTTAACAGTGAAAGATATAGAGCAGTAGGGGCAGTGTATAGGGCAATAGTGGCAGTTGTGTGCTGGTTTAGTGTATAGGGCAGTTGTGTACTGGTTTAGTGTATAGGGCAGTTGTGTGCTGGTTTAATGTATAGGGCAGTTGTGTACTGGTTTAGTGTATAGTGCAGTTATTTGCTGGTTTAGTGTATAGGGCAGTTGTGTGCTGGTTTAGTGTATAAGGCAGTTGTGTACTGGTTTAGTGTATAGTGCAGTTATGTGCTGGTTTAGTGTATAGGGCAGTTGTGTGCTGGTTTAATGTATAGGGCAGTTGTGTGCTGGTTTAGTGTATAGGGCAGTTGTGTACTGGTTTAGAGTATAGGGCAGTTGTGTGCTGGTTTAGTGTATAGGGCAGTAGTGTACTGGTTTAGTGTATAGTGCAGTAGTGTGCTGGTTTGTTAAAGGCAGTTTTCTGGTGGATTTAGCGTATTAGTATTCTGGTGGGTTTAGTGTTAAAGGCGGTATTCTGGTGGGTTTAGCGAATAAGGCAGTATTCTGGTGGGTTTAGTGTTAAAGGCAGTATTCTGGTTGATTTAGTGTATTAGTATTCTGGTGGGTTTAGTGTATAAGGCAATATTCTGGTGGGTTTAGTGTATAAGGCAGTATTCTGGTTGATTTAGTGTATTAGTATTCTGGTGGGTTTAGTGTATTAGTATTCTGGTGGGTTTAGTATATAAGGCAGTGGGTCACTGGGTCCTTACCTCCAATGCGAGGTGTCCTAGGCGCAGCCTCACAGAAGGAGCTCACTACCTGTTCTACCTGTTAGGAGAACTGTTCACTACCTGTTAGGAGAACTGTTCACTACCTGTTCTACCTGTTAGGAGAACTGTTCACTACCTGTTCTCCTCATCTCTCGGTGGCATGGGATCATGAGAAAGGCCATGGGCGCCTCGCAGGTCAAAGCTCGCCAGCGCTTCCTACAGGTGACAAGCAGTACATCATTCAGTGAAAGAGCAAACTTAGTGTCAGCACCAGCGAGAAACACCAGCGAGAAACACCAGTGAGAAACACCCGCGAGAAACGCCAGCGAGAAACACCAGCGAGAGCAACTTGGAACTAGTCTCAGTGTTGTCCATGTTTACTGGTTATGTTTTGCGTCATGTCGAAATGACGACACCTTCGTTAATATCACATATCCACCATGGTAATTCATGGATATTGCAACACAGTTGCAAAACAAACTACATACAGCTCCCCGGACCAGTACGCACCGCCTCCATGTTGTCCCAGAACTCTATGCTGTCTTAACGAGCATCTGAACTGTCAGTCGGAAAGCGTGCGTCAGGAAGGGAAAGACGACACGGTGAAGCTCCCTCCTTTTTCTACGAGGCAGCACGATGCATGCCTTAGTCAGTCCTGCAGAGAGTGTAGGGTCCAGGGTGTTCAGGTGGGTGTAGGGTCCAGGGTGTTCAGGTGGGT
>NW_027507016.1:120282-125282 GCF_052324685.1 Brachyhypopomus gauderio
ACATGTATGCACACAAATATACACACACACACACACATACATACATACACGTACGCACATACACACACACACACACACACATACATATAGCCTACGGGCACATACACATATGCACACATGTACGCACACACACATACATACACACACGTACACACAAACATACACACACACATATACGGACACACACACATACATATACGGACAAACACACATACACACATACACATACATACACACACATACACACATACATATACGGACACACACACAAACATATACACAAACATACACACACACATACATACATACACACACACACACACACACACACACACACACACACACGCACACACACACACACACACACACATATACACACATACACTTCCTTCTGCAGTCCAGCCAGATTAGGAGAGTCAGTGCTGTTGGACTGTGGAGAGGGCTGAGGTTCAAGTCCCCTCATAACGAAACTGCCCCCAACGTGCACCAAGGACAACATAATACCCCCAAGAAAGTGCAATTTTGCATGTCACAACACCATTTTTTAATCTGTTGGATTCAAATCTTTCTCTCAGGTTTGTTTGTTTTGGAATCATATATACTTATCAAACCTCTGAGATAATACATACTGGAATAAAACCAGATAGCAGGATTATTGCAGGTGATGAATGTATAATTCCAGATAAAGATACACCCTCCTGTACACAAGGATCTGAACCTGCACACGGGACAAGAAACAAACGCAGCATGTTTGATCCAGAATGCCCACAAATGTGTTACTGTTACACATCTCACTTCCTCACAGCCTTGAGGATCTACCCCACCACTGACCCCACCCACTACTGCACAATCTCTCTCTCTCTCTCTCTCTCTCTCTCTCTCTCTCTCTCTCTCTCTCTCTCTCTCTTCCTCCTCTTCAAATTTGAATTTCAATGCCATTGAGGACAGCATGAGCCAAAACGTGTCCAGCTTATAATAAATAAAAGACAATAATGTGGGCAGCAGTAAGCTCCCGCTCTGTTGAGCCTCTGTGCTTTGTATTCCGGAAGCTTCTGTTCCAACCTACATGCTGGATGTCTGTGGATCTACAGGTGACCTTCCCTCTCTCTCTCTATCCCTCTTCTTCCCTATCTCTTCCACTCCTTTACTGTCTCTCTCCTTAACTCTCTCCCTCTCATTCCCTCTCACTCTCTTCCTATCCTTCCCTCTTTCTCCCCACTGTCTGCCTGCTTTCCCCCAACATCCCTGCAAGTTGTGGAGCTTTGAGTCAGTGTTGGTCTGTGTGTTGGGGTATATGTTGGGCCTGTGTTGGGGTATATGTTGGGCCTGTGTTGGGGTATATGTTGGGCCTGTGTTGGGGTCTGTGTGTTGGGGGTATATGTTGGGCCTGTGTTGGGGTATATGTTGGGCCTGTGTTGGGGTCTGTGTGTTGGGGGTATATATTGGGCCTGTGTTGGGGTCTGTGCGTTGGGGTATATGTTGGGCCTGTGTTGGGGTCTGTGTGTTGGGGTATATGTTGGGCCTGTGTTGGGGTCTGTGTGTTGGGGTATATGTTGGGCCTGTGTTGGGGTCTGTGTTGGGGTCTGTGTGTTGGGGTATATGTTGGGCCTGTGTTGGGGTCTGTGTGTTGGGGTATATGTTGGGCCTGTGTTGGGGACTGTGTGTTGGGGTATATGTTGGGCCTGTGTTGGGGGTATATGTTGGGCCTGTGTTGGGGACTGTGTGTTGGGGTATATGTTGGGCCTGTGTTGGGGGTATATGTTGGGCCTGTGTTGGGGTATATGTTGGGCCTGTGTTGGGGTCTGTGTGTTGGGGGTATATGTTGGGCCTGTGTTGGGGTATATGTTGGGCCTGTGTTGGGGTCTGTGTGTTGGGGGTATATATTGGGCCTGTGTTGGGGTCTGTGCGTTGGGGTATATGTTGGGCCTGTGTTGGGGTCTGTGTGTTGGGGTATATGTTGGGCCTGTGTTGGGGTCTGTGTGTTGGGGTATATGTTGGGCCTGTGTTGGGGTCTGTGTTGGGGTCTGTGTGTTGGGGTATATGTTGGGCCTGTGTTGGGGTCTGTGTGTTGGGGTATATGTTGGGCCTGTGTTGGGGACTGTGTGTTGGGGTATATGTTGGGCCTGTGTTGGGGGTATATGTTGGGCCTGTGTTGGGGACTGTGTGTTGGGGTATATGTTGGGCCTGTGTTGGGGGTATATGTTGGGCCTGTGTTGGGGTCTGTGTGTTGGGGTATATGTTGGGCCTGTGGTCTGGGATCTGTAATGGGGTATGTGTACAGTTGTGATCAAATTTATTCAACCCCCACTGAAATAAAGTGTTTTGGCCAGTTTGACATTGATTTTGATCATTTCAGTCATCTTATTTACAATTATATCAAAGAGGCACTTATAAATTAGACAAACATAACATAATATTTATGATGGAATAACCACAAATGTCTTTACTGTGCTCACATCATTATCAGTTTTATTCAACCCCCTAGTGACATTATTTTTTAGTACTTAGTACAACATCCTTTTCCAGTTATGACAGCTTTCAAGCGTGAAGCATAGCTTGACACAAGTGTCTTGCAGCGACCTATGGGTATCTTAGCCCATTCTTCATGGGCAAAAGCCTCCAGTTCAGTCACATTCTTAGGCTTGCGCACTGCAACTGCCTTCTTTAGGTCCCACCAGAGGTTCTCAATTGGATTTAAGTCTGGTGATTGCGATGGCCACTCTAGAATGTTCCAGCCTTTCATGTTCAACCATGCTCTAGTGGACTTGGATGTGTGCTTCGGATCATTGTCCTGTTGGAAGGTCCAACGTCTCCCAAGCCGCAGGTTTGTGACTGACTCTATCACATTTTCCTCCAAGATCTCCTGGTACTGAAGGGAATTCATGGTACCCTGCACATGTTGAAGCTTTCCTGTACCATTAGAAGCAAAACAGCCCCAAAGCATAATTGACCCCCCGCCATGCTTCACAGTAGGCAAGGTGTTCTTTTGTTCATAAGCCTGGTTCTTCCTTCTCCAAACATAGCGCTGGTCCATTGTCCCAAACAGTTCTAATTTAGTTTCATCTGACCACAGTACACTGTTCCAAAACCTTTGTGGCTTGTCCACATGACTTTTGGCATACTGCAGTCGACTTTTCTTGTTCTTTGGAGTCAGCAAGGGGGTGCGTCTGGGCGTTCTGGCATGGAGGTCTTCGTTATGCAGTGCGCGCCTTATTGTCTGAGCTGAAACTTCAGTGCCCACATCTGACAGGTCTTTTTTCAGTTCCTTAGCAGTCACACGGGGATTTTTCTCCACATTACCCTTCAGGTAGCGCACAGCAGTCGCGGTCAGGATCTTCTTTCTGCCACGACCAGGTAACGTTTCCACTGTGCCCTTTAACTTGAACTTGCAAATGATACTTCCGATAGTGTCTCTTGGAATATTTAACAACTTCGCAATCTTTTTATATCCATTGCCATTCTTGTGAAGAGCAATAACCTCTTCTCTTGTCTTCTGGGACCATTCTCTTGCCTTCACCATGCTTGGAAACACACCAGTAGATGTCTAGAAGGAGCTGAGTATCACAGTCCTTTTAAATCTGCCTAATTGGTGCTTATCATGCTTGATTGCTGCTCGTTGACATCCACAGATGTTTTCAATACCTGATGGAAAACACTGGAATGAACCTCTGTTCTTAGGAGTGGTAGTCGTAAAGGGGTTGAATAATTGTGTCAATGAAGAAATCACAAAAAGGCCATTTAATACTTTATGACAAAAAAAATTGATGCTATCTTAGTTGCATTTAGTTCTTTAACAAGTCCTTGTAAGATTTCATTATGAACACAATTACAAATGTGCACTGAATTCCATAAAACCCTTCGCAGCATTGGGGGTTGAATAAATTTGATCACAACTGTATATGTGTATGTTTTGAGACGTGTGTAGGAGATGTGTGTAGGAGACGTGTGTTGGAGTCTATATTGAAACATGTTGGAGCCTGTGTTGAGACATGTTGGAGTCTATATTGAGACATGTTGGAGCCAGTTTTGAGACGTGTTGGAGTCTATATTGAGACATGTTGAAGCCGATGTTGAGACGTGTTGGTGCTGGTGTTGAGACGTGTTGGAGCTGGTGTTGAGACGTGTTGGAGCTGGTGTTGAGACGTGTTGGAGCCTGCAGACTCCTACACAGGCTCATCTGTCAGCATCATCACAGTTGCCACTCTGCTGTGTTGATGAGCTCTACCATGAGAACATTAGACAGGTACAACCAGAGACCGTATATATAAGTGGACTGGACGACATGAGTGAAAAGTGAAGCTTCCGTTAGTCAGCTGCCCTCTAGTGGCTGGCTGCAGTACAACTTTTAACCCTGCCCATTCCCATGTAAGTGAACGCGCCGGACGAGAAACTTTGAATTTTTATTACACGTAAAATAAGTTTTTTGAGCAATTATATTTTGTCAATTCTATAACACCCCATAGCGTTAGTATATCTCCCAGTGTTTTTCTCTACGATAAACAGATTTTATAGAAGTTATTAAGTGTTATTTAAAGGATGTGGCGATAAGGTGATTGATAGTTAATAGCTGCGTTGGTTGACATCTAATACCAGACGCTCAAACGTGAACGCGCTCAACATCAAAACTCTTGACAGCAAAACTCTCGACAGCAGTATTAAAACCTTTTACCTTTGTTTATTTTGTAAAACGTCAAAAGTGTCTATACTGGTGGGCGTATCCTAACGAATGTCGGGGCGGAGATACGGTCTCTGGCGGAGATACTGTCCTGCCTACCGGTTCTAATGCACATGCTCTGGTGGAGATACTGTCCTGCCTACCGGTTCTAATGCGCATGCTCTGGTGGAGATACTGTCCTGCCTACCGGTTCTAATGCGCATGCTCTGGTGGAGATACTGTCCTGCCTACTGGTTCTAATGCGCATGCTCTGGCTCCAATTTTCATCTACTGCGCAAGCGCATCCAAAATGGCGGTGTACGTGCGGCCATCTTGGTGGCTTCAA
>NW_027507016.1:130282-133373 GCF_052324685.1 Brachyhypopomus gauderio
GCTGGTGTGTAATACAGTTACTATGGTTATAGCATGTGTGTAATACAGTTACTATGGTTATAAAAGGTGTGTAATATAATAACTATGGTTATAGCATGTGTGTAATACAGTTACTATGGTTATAGCAGGTGTGTAATACAGTTACTATGGTTATAGCATGTGTGTAATCCAGTTACTATGGTTATAGCAGGTGTGTAATATAATTACTATGGTTATAGCAGGAGTGTAATACAGTTTCTATGGTTATAACAGGTGTGTAATACAGTTACTATGGTTATAACAGGTGTGTAATACAGTTACTATGCATGATATACTTCAAAATTAAAATTAAAAAAGTGACAAGAAATAAAGACGTAAGGTGCTGATCATGAGCCCAGAACGGTTTCCCACTCCGGCTCAGACTGTGTGGTGTGTGTGTGTGTGTGTGTGTGTGTCAGGTCGAGTGGGGTCAGAGTTCAAAATGAAAGGGAGAGAGGTCAGCTGAAGGTGCAGAGCTGTCAATCACACGCTCAGAGAAATACCACTAACCCTCCATACATACTGTAATCATACTGTAATCCCACATGCACACACACCCCTACCCCAACAAGTCCTGCCCCCTGGCCCCCAGAACCAGCCCCACACCCACCAGCTCAGAGGGGGTAAAAGATGAGTGGTGCAGGGCTACCTGGGCAGGGCAGAACTAACCCAGGTAATCCATCCTTGGAATGACCGGCACTTTCACAGCTCTCGCCTTAATAATACACTCCATTTCTGCTGAAATAAATAAACCCTCCATTTCCATCTTATTTCATGCAAATGATGCCCAAATGGTACTGGGAACTGTATGTTAGTGTGTGTGTGTGTGTGTGTGTGTGTGTGTGTGTGTGTGTGTGTGTGTGTGTGTGTGTGTGTGTGTGTGTGTGTGTGTGTGCGTGTCTCTGCAGGGAGGTGAGATGAATTCAAATGAGCGCCATGGGTCCCAGAGAGCACCAACAACTCCCACACCTCTGTGCCACCCCCCCCCCCCCCCCCCCCACACACACACACACATACACACATACACACACACACACACACACACACACACACACACACATACACACACATACACACACACACACACACACACACACACACACAGCTACACAACTAATATGGCCCCATTATATATGCTGCAGTGCTGCCAATATATCTCAACAGCATTGCCCTCAAGAGACTAGATTACCACTAAGAAAGAGGCATTCACACCTCCTCCACCCCCTCCACAACTGACCACTCCCCCCTCCACCCCTGACCACTCCCCCTCCTCCCCTGACCACTACCCCTCCACTCCTGACCACTACCCCTCCACCCATCCACTCCCCTTGCACCCCTCCACCCCTGACCACTCCCCCTCCACTCCTGACCACTCCCCCTCCACCCCTCCACTCCCCCTGCACCCCTCCACCCCTGACCACTCCCCCTCCACCCCTCCACCCCGACCACTCCCCCTCCACCCATGACCACTCCCCCTCCACCCCTGATCACTCCCCCTCCACCCCTCCACTCCCCCTCCACCCCGACCACTCCCCCTCCACCCATGACCACTCCCCCCTCCACCCCGACCACTCCCCCTCCACCCATGACCACTCCCCCTCCACCCCGACCACTCCCCCTCCACCCATGACCACTCCCCCCTCCACCCCTGATCACTCCCCCTCCACCCCTCCACTCCCCCTCCACCCCTCCACTCCCCCCTCCACCCCTCCACTCCCCCTGCACCCCTCCACCCATGACCACTCCCCCTCCACCCATGACCACTCCCCCTCCACCCATGACCACTCCCCCTCCACCCCTGACCACTCCCCCTCCACCCCTGACCACTCCCCCTCCACCCGTATACTAAGCAGGTTCGATTCTGGGTGGAGGCTGGAAGGTGGAGTTCATGTGGAGGGTGGAGCATGCGTCACTGTTTAAGGAGCACACAAGGAAGATCTCAAACTATGACCTATATGTACATCTCTATCTCTCCTCCACTGTCTCCCTGTCTGTCTGTCTGCAGGTCTGTCTGTCTCCCTGTCCATCTGTCTGCAGGTCTGTCTGTCTCCCTGTCCATCTGTCTGCAGGTCTGTCTGTCTCCCTGTCCATCTGTCTGCAGGTCTGTCTGTAGGTCTGTCTGTGCTTTGGTGTGAATTACAGGCAGGTTAAATTAACGTTAGATTAGGTCTAAAGTGCACACACACAACCCAAACACAGATATACAAGGGGCAGTCATGGTCTGGTGGTAGGGAACTGGTCTTGTGACCGGCAGGTCATGACCATGACTGAGGTGCCCTTGAGCAAGGCACCTAACCCCAACTCCCTGGGCACTGGGCTAGGGCTGCCCACCACTCTGGGCATGTGTGCACTACAGCCCCCTAGTAATCACTAGTGTGTGTGTGTGTGTGTGTGTGTGTGTGTGTGTGTGTGTGTGTGTGTGTGTGTGTGTATGGGTGTGTGTGTGTGTGTGTGTGTGTGTGTGTGTGTGTGTGTGGGGTGGAGGTGGGGGGGGGGGGGGGGGTTGAGTGTGGACCATGGAGTGGTGTGTGTGTGTGTGTGTGTGTGTGTGTGTGTGTGTGTGTGTGTGTCCCCAGAGGTTGGACTGGTGTGTTTGTGTATGTGTGTGTGTGTGTGTGTGTGGACAGTGGAGTGGTGCATGTGAGTGTGTGAGGGTTGAGTGGGGTGTGTGTACCTGTTTGCATGACTCTGTTGCCTGAAGTGGCCCAGAAAACGATGCATAGTGTGTGTATAGAAGGATACACACACACGCATACACACACACCCACAGACACACACACACAGACACACCCACACACAGTCACACACACACGCATGCATGCACACACACCCACACACACACACACACACGTGCGACAACACAAATTCCGCCCCCCAACACCCACACAGCCAATAAGTAGCGATTCTAGCCTTCAAATCTGAGAGACAGCACAAAATGAAATGACCCCTCACTCTTTCATTGTTGTCTGTCCCCTCATCCTCTCTCTCACTCCATGTCTGTGTGCTCGCCCTGTCTCTCTCTCACGCTTTGTATTTGTCCCCTGTCTCTCTCTCTGTCTCCCCTGCGTCTCTC
>NW_027507016.1:133873-191373 GCF_052324685.1 Brachyhypopomus gauderio
GGCCATGGTATCGGCTCATCAAGAGATTCACCCCTCCTCAAGTCAAGCTGCTGTTCTCTGTCTCTCTCTCCCTCTCCAGTACATACTCACCCCATCCCTTCATCCTTCTATACTCATCCTTCCATCACTCAGTACTTATCGTACTCTTCTCCTTGTTTCTGTGTCATATTCTCATCCCCCACTCTCTCTCTCCTCTCCAGTTACTCTCTTCACTCTCTTCCTCCCTCAGACTTATTTTCTGTTCATTACTCTCTTCATATCTCTCTCTGTCTGTCTTTCCCTCTCTGTCTGTCTCTCCATCACTCCCCCTCTCTGTCTGTCTCTTTCCCTCTCTGTCTCTCTCTTTCCCTCTCTGTCTGTCTCTCCATCACTCCCCCTCTCTGTCTGTCTCTTTCCCTCTCTGTCTGTCTCTCCATCACTCCCCCTCTCTGTCTGTCTCTTTCCCTCTCTGTCTCTCTCTTTCCCTCTCTGTCTGTCTCTCCATCACTCCCCCTCTCTGTCTGTCTCTTTCCCTCTCTGTCTGTCTTTCCATCACTCCCCCCTCTGTCTGTCTCCCTCTCCCTCTCCCTCTCTCTCTCTCTTTCCCTCTCTGTCTGTCTCTCCATCACTCCCCCTCTCTGTCTGTCTCTCCCTCTCTGTCTGTCTTTCCATCACTCCCCCCTCTGTCTGTCTCCCTCTCCCTCTCTCTCTCTCTCTCTCTCCCTCTCTCCCTCTCCCCTCTCTCTCTCTCTCTACTCTCTCCCTCTTTCTCTCTCTCTCCCTCTCTCTCTCTCTCTCTCTCCCTCTCCCTCTCTCTCTCTCCCTCTCCCTCTCTCTCCCTCTCTCTCTCTCTCTCTCTCTCTCTCTCTCTCCCTCTCCCTCTCTCTCCCTCTCTCTCTCTCCCTCTCTCTCCCCTCTCCCTCTCTCCCTCTCTCTCTCTCCTCTCTCTCCCTCTCCCCTCTCTCTCTCTCTACTCTCTCCCTCTTCCCCTCTCTCTCTCTCTCTACTCTCTCCCTCTCTCCCTCTCTCTCTCCCTCTCTCTCTCTCCCTCTCTCCTCTCCCTCTCTCTCTCTCTCTCTCTCTCTCTCTCCCTCTCTCTCTCTCTCTCTCTCTCCTCTCCCTCTCCCTCTCTCTCTCTCTCCCTCTCCCTCTCTCTCTCTCTCTCTCTCTCTCTCTCTCTCTCTCTCTCTCTCTCTCTCTCTCTCTCTCTCTCTCTGAGCTGCAATCCCAGCAGCAGAATGAAAACGAGGCGTCGCCACGGTGATGTGAGCACGTTTCTGCCTGCACAGAGAAGAAGGCTCACTGCAGAGCTACGTGAGTAACCCACACTGATGAAACACACACACACACACACACACACACACACACACACACACACACACACACACACACACACACACACACACACACACACCACACACACATCACACACCACACCACACACACACACACACACACACACACACATACACACACACACACACACACACACACACACACACCACACAGACAACACACACACACACACACCACACACACAAACACACACACCACACCACACACACACACACACACACACACACACACACCACACACACAAACACACACACACACACCACACACACACACACACACACACACACCCAAACACACACACACACACACACACACACACAGACAAACACTCACACAGACAAACACTCACACACCTACACACACACACACAAACACACACACACACTCACACACAAACACACATACACAAACACACACACACATACACACACACCACACACACACACACACACACACACACACAGGGAGCATGTGAGAGAGGACTCACTGTACTGGTTGCTGTTGCGGTCTCCTGGGATGGCGGCCCTCTTCTCTCTGTAGTGTGCTTGTTGCCTCTGGAGCCACTTTACCTGCAAATCAGCATTCAAACTCAGAGATGCTACATTAGCCATCCGCGCTCTCTCTGTCTATCTCTTTCATGCAAACGCACACACATAAAGATACAGACAGCCTAGCCTTTGATGTGCTAAGTACACTCTTGTGTGAGGGTGCTGAAATGATGTCAGACCCCCAGACGGTGCAGATGACCAGATGAAGACCCCTTACCCCACCTGATGTGAGCCATAGCAGCAGAGACAGAGATGGAGTTCGCCAACGAGAAAGAAGCCAACTGAGAAATATGCATGTGCGAAAGTAAGATCAAAGCAGTAATCACTGTTATAGTCTATGAGTGTGTGTGCAGGTTGTGCTGGGGTGGGTGGGTGGGGTTTTCTGTTCCTTAAGTCTTACTTTGAATTAAACACACACCCATTTGCAGCTTCCCAACAGATGTGCTGTGATATTCCCACACACACATTCAGGTTTGAGGTACACAGGAGTAATAAGACAGAAATTCGTTATCCAGTTCTCCTGAACTTTCAAATGATCCTGAGTCTTTGACTGAATTCACACAAAACCTCAAAAATGTCCCAAAAGCTTTTGATTGGACTTTTTTTTTACCAGGACATGATAATTCATGTGGAGGTTGCGTGTCCGGCCTCTGGACAGCTGGCGTTGTTCCCACTGTGGTCCATTAGCAGAGCCGTACCAAAACACTGTGAGGGCCCCGGGCCAGCTGACTCCACACACTCCGCCTCAAAGAGCCCCGGCAGGAACACACACCGGTTAATGTGTGTTTATCTGAGCCCAGCAGACAGAGCTGAGTGGTTCTGCTGTGTCTCTGCCAGTGAAGCCAGAGTCTATTAATGACAGCAAACAAGTTCCTCTTAACAATATCTACTCTAAATGTGTATGTAAGTGTCCATGTGTGTGAATGTTGTTTGTGATGTAAGATTTACACCTTCTCAGTGAAGGAAGACGCGTGTACCGGGCCATCACACCTACGCTGGCACCAGCGTGTGAACGCTAAACGGTCTCACACAAGCAGGGTCAAACACACACTCAGAAACGACATACACAAGCACACTCCCACACAAATACGGCCAAAACACACTTTAAACATTGCAAACCAACATAACACATGGCCCAGTGAAACACTGCAATATACACATGCAAAGAACATTAGTTCTCATTCACACACACACACACACACACACACACACACACACACACACACACACACACACACACAATCAATAAAAATGACTAATACATCAATCTGATAGTGGAGTTTGTATGACTGAATTCCAGTATGAAAGTGTTGTACTCTTGACACTCCGTCGCTGCTCTAGTGAAACACGACGTCTGCAGCTCTGCCCCTGCTGCTCTGATACCCCACGTCTGCAGCTCTGATACCCCACGTCTGCAGCTCTGCCCCTGCTGCTGCTCTGATACCCCACGTCTGCAGCTCTGCCCCTGCTGCTCTGATACCCCACGTCTGCAGCTCTGATACCCCACGTCTGCAGCTCTGCCCCTGCTGCTGCTCTGATACCCCACGTCTGCAGCTCTGCCCCTGCTGCTCTGATACCCCACGTCTGCTGCTCTGATACCCCACGTCTGCAGCTCTGCCCCTGCTGCTCTGATACCCCACGTCTGCAGCTCTGATACCCCACGTCTGCAGCTCTGCCCCTGCTGTCCTACTCCTCTGTTAGTGTGGACAGGGGTAATTGTCCACATTGACACTGACCCCACAGCAAAGACATTCATCATCTAGAGGTGACAGACACAACAGTTCCCCCATGCACAAACACACACACATGCACGCACAAGTGTACACACACATGCACACACCCACACAGACACACACACATGCACAAGTGCGCACACACACACAAGCACACACACATGCACAAGTGCACACACAAACGCACACACACAGACACACACACATGCACAAGTGCACACACACACTCACAAGCACACGCACATGCACAAGGTGACTAAGAGATCGAGGCGGGCACAGATGGACAGCCAGGCTATGAGAGGAGTGAGGAGGAGTGTGTGAGGAGGAGTGTGTGAGGAGGAGCGTGTGAGGAGGAGCGTGTGAGGAGAGGGCAAAGGAGAGAGGAGAGCGTGTGAGGAGGAGTGTGTGAGAAGGAGTGTGTGAGGAGAAGCGTGTGAGGAGGAGTGTGTGAGGAGGAGCGTGTGAGGAGGAGCGTGTGAGGAGAGGGCAAAGGAGAGAGGAGAGTGTGTGAGGAGGAGTGTGTGAGGAGAGGGGAGAGGAGAGCGTGTGAGGAGGAGTGTGTGAGAAGGAGTGTGTGAGGAGAAGCGTGTGAGGAGGAGTGTGTGAGGAGGAGCGTGTGAAGAGAGGGGAAAGGAGAGAGGAGAGTGTGTGAGGAGGAGCGTGTGAGGAGGAGTGTGTGAGGAGGAGCGTGTGAGGAGGAGCGTGTGAGGAGAGGGGAGAGGGGAGCGTGTGAGGAGGAGTGTGTGAGGAGGAGTGTGTGAGGAGGAGCGTGTGAGGAGAGGGGAGAGGGGAGCGTGTGAGGAGGAGTGTGTGAGGAGAAGCGTGTGAGGAGGAGTGTGTGAGGAGGAGCGTGTGAGGAGAGGGGAAAGGAGAGAGGAGAGTGTGTGAGGAGGAGCGTGTGAGGAGGAGCGTGTGAGGAGAGGCAGCTGGAGTCCTCTGATAGTCCCCAGCAGTCTCTGGGAGTACAGCAGATATCACCGCTGACATTTCGGGCTCGGCTACCCACAGCAGCCCCCCGGGATCCCAGCGTCTGCTCCACAGCTCTTCTGTCAATCCTGCCCTGTTTGTCACTCTCCCTCTGTCTCTCACACACTCTTCCTCCGCTCTCTGTCTCTCACACACTCTTCCTCCTCCGCTCTCTGTCTCTCCTCATTATCTGCAGTGTGTGACCCATCGTCTGGACGGACCACTGATCCATATCTCCTCTCCTGCTAGACCGTGGTGATTGAGCAAGGGAGAGGGAGGGAGAGAGAGAGGGGGGGGAGGGAGAGGAGGATGGATGGGGAGGTCAGAGGGCAGGAAAAGTGAGAGCCACTGAAAGACAGGGGGCACACGCTCCCTCTGTGAGGAGAGGAGAGGCAGAGGGAGGAGTATGGATGAAGAAAGCCAACGCCCCTCCCCTCTCCCCCCGCCCCTCCCCATCCCAGGTTCCCAATCGCTTCGCCGGCTCCATTGTCCCTGGTTGAGTGGAGCTGCATTTGATTGGCAGCTGGTCACAGCTCAGCTGGCCGCTAAGGCGTCCTGGCAGGAGGGCGGGAGGTCCAGGACGGGATCTGAGCGGGTTTATCAGCGCCTCTGAGCGCCAGTGCTGCTCCACCACACAAAGGAGAGGAGGGGAGAGGGGTATTAAACATCTAAAGCAAACCAAAGAGCATGAAAGCGCCTTAGAGGTGCAAGAGCCATGGTGGGATTGGGGGCTTAAAGATGTAGACCCCCCCCTCCCCCCCCCCCCCCCCCCCCAAAAAAAAGGATTAAAAAAATAAACAAAATAGTGGTGACGCCCGAGAGCAGAGATGATCTGAAAAGGTACCAATATGTATCCCGACAGCAGCAGAGAAACTGTGATAAATAACCAGGAACAGAGGGCTTAGAGATAGGACTGAGTGCACATTACACATTAGAGGCCTGCAAACCATACATGCAAATTATATCACATGGAATGTTTACACGATTATATCACATGGAATGTTTACACGATTATATCACATGGAATGCTTACATTATTATATCACATGGAATGTTTACACGATTATATCACATGGAATGTTTACATTATTATATCACATGGAATGTTTACACGATTATATCACATGGAATGTTTACATTATTATATCACATGGAATATTTACATGATTATATCACACTGAATTCCACATAGGGGGTTTTAGGCTATCTAGAACAATATACAGTTTTTGTGTTTTGGAGATGATGTGGGATTGGGGTAAGGCTGACTAAGATGAAAATGTGTACTTTAGGAACAATCCACATTGAAACATACCAAAACTTTACAAAGCATTCTAAACAGACAGAGGAGAACCATTTGGTGTGTGTGTGTGTGTGTGTGTGTGGTGTGTGTGTGTGCGCGTGTATGTATGTGTGTGTGTGTGTGTGTGAGGGTGTGTGTGTGTGTGTGTGTGTGTGTGTGCGTGTGTGTGTGTGTGTGTGCGTGAGGGTGTGTGTGTGTGTGTGCGTGTGTGTGTATGTGAGGGTGTGAGGGTGTGTGTTTGTGTGTGTGTGTGTGTGTGTGTGTGTGTGTGTGTGCGTGAGGGTGTGTGTGTGTGTGTGTGTATGTGAGGATGTGTGTTTATGTGTGAGGGTGTGTGAGGGTGTGTGAGTGTGTGTGTGTGTGTGTGTGTGTGTGTGTGTGTGTGTATTCTGGCCTTATCTGTGCTTCATATCTGGCTCTTCCAAGCTTCTGCTGGCAGTGTAGGGCCGTGGTAATTATGTAATTACTTGTGTAATTAGCACAGTGGATGACGCACAGTGAGCCTGGGGGAGGGGTCAGTTTACCATGGCTACATGCCTGTGTGTGACCTCCAGCATTCCCACACAGTGACCTGCCCATCACCCACAAGCCCCCTCTCTGTCCCGCCCCCTCGCTCACCCGATAATGGCTGTTTGCAGGCCGGCGGCAGCATGTGCTGTAAGTTCCCGCCTCACATATGCACAGGCGCTCAGCCTTTGCCGACTGTCTGTCGCCTGGCGCTCAGCTCCGTGGCAATGTGGCAGTAAGAGAGAAGTGAGGCGATGGAGCAGAGGCGTGTGGGGGAGGGGAGTGTAGTGGAGGGGCGGGGCTCAGTGTTGGTACACCCCCTCCTCCTCGACTTACTCACCCAACAGGTAGGAGCCAGTGGGTGCACACTTCAGCAGAGCAGTTTACTGAGTCACACACAGACACATCACACACACGTACACATCTACAGACATATCACACACACGTACACATCTACAGATACATCACACACACGTACACATCTACAGATACATCACACACACGTACACATCTACAGATACATCACACACACGTACACATCTACAGATACATCACACACACGTACACATACACAGATACATCACACACACGTACACATCTACAGATACATCACACACACGTACACATCTACAGATATACAGTGGTGGACAGTAACTAAGTAAATGTAATTCGTTACTCAAGTACTTTTATTTGGTAAGACTATACTTTTACTTCACTACATTTCAAAGCGAAACTTTTTACTTTTCACTTCATTACATTTACAGAAACATCTCGTTCCTTTTTCATTTTTAAATCAACGCTTAATAAAATACCGAAAGGTCAAAGTGTACCATGTCACAGACTAGAACCTATCAGCGCTCAGTAAGAGATTAAGATTTGTACGCTAAATGGCTGAGGATCGGACGTGGCTGCAACAGATGGCTTTCCCCAACACCCCTGGCCTTATTTAGCCAAATTGTTTGAATTCCTCGAAAAGAAAAATGATTCGTATTCCTCCTCTGCATTCCGAAGAACACATCGCTGTCATCATTTATGAACTCGCCGTTAAACTTAAAAAAACACATCGAAGTAAGTTCGCCATTAGATGAGTACTACCAACAGGGTGGTTTATATACCCCGGTTACATTGAAATTCACTACATTTAACAGATGCTTTTATCCAAAGCAGTGTGCTAGTACCCAAATTGCAATCTGTGGAGATGCCAAGTGCCAGTTTAACACAGGAGACTCCCACATCAAACGTTAAAGCCGGGGACACATACACGCGAATTTGGCCAAGCGAAACGAACTTCGCAATTCATTCCTATGAGGGAGGCGAAGGCAAGCAAATATGAGCGAGACGAAGCAAAATTATTAAAATTATTATTAAAATTATTATTATCAGGGTTGGGGGGGTGGGTCGGCGAGTGTAAATTGTTGGACACAAATTAAGTATTATATAACAATCGATCGATCGCCAGTGGTTGGCGCCAGAGCGAACTAGTAACTCATTGAATCATAGATGTGGATCAGAGGTGTGACGCTGGGGCGCTGGAGAAAGGACGAGACACGAGTCCAGGTCTCTGATCTGAATGACACGTTTATTTGACGTATATCGCGCAATAGCGCACGAAGAACAAACACAAAGCACACAACGTGCAGACTCAAACATTAGACAACGACGAGCACAAGACACTGCGCGAACGCACATTAAATAGACAGACCACATCAACCCCACGTGATGACGAGACGAGCCACAGGTGAGACGGATAATGACAAGACGCACCCGCACCCACGGAGATACACTGACGCAGACGAGTAGACGCAGACAACGTTAACACACGCCCCAAAGGAAGGTTTCGGGGACCGTAACGTGGTAAATAAACTAGATTTTTTTTTCAGTGTGAGAAATCGGATGTGTGTCGTGTGAGCGTGTGAAGACGGTCTCTGGTAAAGACAGTCAATGCATGTGTCTCACGCTCATTGCGTGAGAGTTGGCAACCCTGAATATTATTATATTAATTATTATTAATTATTCGGCCAAGTTTAATATTATGAGTTCAGTTGGTAGGGCTACACACAGTTCTAGTTCTATGTGCTAGAGCTTCTAGCTTCCCTGTCCCGCCATGTGGTGGACAACGTAGAACCTCAGAAAAAGTCCCCCAAGCTGGACTGAAGTGGCCGGTTCGAAATTATTGTTCTGTTTGTTGGTGAATTATGTTTTCATATTAAACGGTTTGTCTACTTGTCTACCTTTCTAGTGTGAATTATTAATATGGATAAAGTTTGGAAATGAATGTCGTGAGGATAATATAGGCTAGTTTTGTGTATTTTGTGTTTGCTAGGCAAATGTAAGGCACTGTTTCCTGTTCACCTGTTGATTGAGTAGGCCTAGGGGTTTTGATGTGACGCTAAGAAAAAAAGGTTTTTACTTTTAATACTTAAGTATTTTTGAAGGCAGATACTTTTGTACTTTTGTACATCACACACACGTACACATCTACAGACACATCACACACACGTACACATCTACAGACACATCACACACGTACACATCTACAGACATATCACTCACACATACACATCTACAGACACATCACACACATACACATCTACAGATACATCACACACACGTGATGTCTAGATGTGTACGTGTGAGTGATATGTCTGTAGATGTGTACGTGTGTGTGATGTGTCTGTAGATGTGTACGTGTGTGTGATGTATCTGTAGATGTGTACGTGTGTGTGATGTATCTGTAGATGTGTACGTGTGTGTGATGTATCTGTAGATGTGTACTTGTTGTGTGATATGTCTGTAGATGTGTACGTGTGTGTGATGTATCTGTAGATGTGTACGTGTGTGTGATGTATCTGTAGATGTGTACGTGTGTGTGATGTGTCTTTAGATGTGTACGTGTGTGTGATCTACAGACACATCACACACACGTACACATCTACAGACATATCACTCACACGTACACATCTACAGATACATCACACACACGTACACATCTACAGACACATCACACACACGTACACATCTACAGATACATCACACACACGTACACATCTACAGTCACATCACACACACGTACACATCTACAGATACATCACACACACGTACAGATCTACAGACACATCACACACGTACACATCTACAGACATATCACTCACACGTACACATGTACAGACACACCACACACACGTACACATGTACAGACACATCACACACACGTACACATCTACAGACACATCACACACACGTACACATCTACAGACACATCCCACACACATACACATCTACAGATACATCCCACACACGTACACATCTACAGACACATCACACACACGTACACATCTACAGATACATCACTCACACGTACACATCTACAGATACATCACACACATACACATCTACAGATACATCACACACACGTACACATGTACAGACACATCACACACACGTACACATGTACAGACACATCACACACACACGTACACATCTACAGACACATCACACACACGTACACATCTACAGACATATCACACAACACGTACACATCTACAGATACATCACACACACGTACACATCTACAGACATATCACACACACGTACACATCTACAGATACATCCCACACACGTACACATCTACAGACACATCACACACACGTACACATCTACAGACACATCACACACGTACACATCTACAGACATATCACTCACTCATACACATCTACAGACACATCACACACAAGTACACATCTAAAGACACATCACACACACGTACACATCTACAGACACATCACACACACGTACACATCTACAGACATATCACACAACACGTACACATCTACAGATACATCACTCACACGTACACATCTACAGATACATCACACACATACACATCTACAGATACATCACACACACGTTATGACTGTAGATGTGTACGTGTGAGTGATATGTCTGTAGATGTGTACGTGTGTGTGATATGTCTGTAGATGTGTACGTGTGTGTGATGTATCTGTAGATGTGTACGTGTGTGATGTATCTGTAGATGTGTACGTGTGTGTGATGTATCTGTAGATGTGTACGTGTGTGTGATCTACAGACACATCACACACGTACACATCTACAGACATATCACTCACACGTACACATCTACAGACATATCACTCACACATACACATCTACAGACACATCACACACACGTACACATCTAAAGACACATCACATACACATACACATCTACAGACATATCACACACACGTACACATCTAAAGACACATCACACACACGTACACATCTACAGATACATCACACACACGTACACATCTACAGACACATCACACACACGTACACATCTACAGACACATCACACACATACACATCTACAGACACATCACACACACGTACACATCTACAGACACATCACACACACGTACACATCTAAAGACACATCACATACACGTACACATCTACAGATACATCACACACACGTACACATCTACAGATACATCACACACACGTACACATCTACAGATACATCACACACACGTACACATCTACAGACACATCACACACATACACATCTACAGACACATCACACACACGTATACATCTACAGACACATCCCACACACGTACACATCTACAGACACATCACACACACGTACACATCTACAGACACATCACACACATACACATCTACAGACACATCACACACACGTACACATCTACAGACACATCACACACACATACACATACACCGATACATCACACACACGTACACATCTACAGACACATCACACACACGTACACATCTAAAGACACATCACATACACGTACACATCTACAGATACATCACACACACATACACATCTACAGACACATCCCACACACGTATACATCTACAGACACATCACACACACGTACACATCTACAGATACATCACACACACGTACACATCTACAGACACATCACACACACATACACATCTACAGACACATCACACACATACACATCTACAGACACATCACACACACGTACACATCTACAGACACATCACACACATACACATCTACAGACACATCACACACACGTACACATCTACAGACACATCACACACACGTACACATCTAAAGACACATCACATACACGTACACATCTACAGATACATCACACACACGTACACATCTACAGATACATCCCACACACATACACATCTACAGATACATCACACACACGTACACATCTACAGATACATCACACACACGTACACATCTACAGACACGTACACATCTACAGATACATCACACACACGTACACATCTACAGATACATCACACACACGTACACATCTACAGACATATCACACACACGTACAGATCTACAGACATATCACACACACGTACAGATCTACAGACATATCACTCACACGTACACATCTACAGACACATCACACACACGTACACATCTAAAGACACATCACATACACGTACACATCTAAAGACACATCACATACACGTACACATCTACAGACATATCACACACACGTACAGATCTACAGACATATCACTCACACGTACACATCTACAGACACATCACACACACGTACACATCTAAAGACACATCACATACACGTACACATCTACAGACATATTGCACAACACGTACACATCTACAGACATATCACACACACGTACACATCTACAGACATATCACACACACGTACACATCTACAGACATATCACACACACGTACACATCTACAGACGCATCACACACACGTACACATCTACAGACGCATCACACACACGTACACATCTACAGATGCATCACACACACGTACACATACACTGATACATCACACACACGTACACATCTACAGATACATCACACACACGTACACATCTACAGATACATCCCACACACGTACACATCTACAGATACATCACACACACGTACACATCTACAGATACATCACACACACGTACACATCTACAGACACGTACACATCTACAGATACATCACACACACGTACACATCTACAGATACATCACACACACGTACACATCTACAGACACGTACACATCTACAGATACATCACACACACGTACAGATCTACAGACACATCACACACGTACACATCTACAGACACATCACTCACACGTACACATCTACAGACACATCACTCACACGTACACATCTACAGACACATCACTCACACGTACACATCTACAGACACATCACACACACGTACACATCTACAGACACATCTCACACACTTACACATCTACAGATACATCACACACACGTACACATCTACAGATACATCACACACACGTACACATCTACAGACATATCACACACACGTACACATCTACAGACATATCACACACACGTACACACACACGTACACATCTACAGACGCATCACACACACGTACACATCTACAGACGCATCACACACATGTACACATCTACAGATACATCACACACACGTACACATCTACAGATACATCACACACACGTACACATACACCGATACATCACACACACGTACACATCTACAGATACATCACACACACGTACACATCCACAGATACATCACACACACGTACACATCCACAGATACATCACACACACGTACACATCTACAGACACATCACAATCACGTACACATCTACAGACATATCACTCACACATACACATCTACAGACACATCACTCACACGTACACATCTACAGACACATCACACACGTACACATCTACAGACACATCACACAACACGTACACATCTACAGACACATCACACAACACGTACACATCTACAGACACATCACACAACACGTACACATCTACAGATACATCACACACGTACACATCCACAGACACATCACACACACGTACACATACACAGATACATCACACATGTACACATCTACAGACACATCACACACGTACACATCTACAGACACATCACACAACACGTAAACATCTACAGACACATCACACAACACGTACACATCTACAGATACATCACACACACGTACACATCTACAGATACATCACACACGTACACATCCACAGATACATCACACACCTACACATCTACAGACACATCACACACACGTACACATACACAGATACATCACACATGTACACATCTAGACACATCTTTCCCATTTTGCCCTTCAGCATATACACATGGCTTCAGTCCACCAAACGTTTACCATATCTTCAGCAGTACCATATGTCTAATTATACAAACTCTCTCTCTCTCTCCCACACACACACACACACACACACACACACACAGTTCACCGTTGTGCATTTAAAGGCAGACATTAATGACTGTCTTAGCTCTCTCAGTGAGACCTTGGCTGTTTGCCAGCTAACATGCTAACTGTGTTACTCCTCCTGACCGTGTTACATCACTCACTGCTGCAAAGCAAAGCCAGAATTTGATTGACTCTAATGTCCAAACTTTCAAATCACCACAGTTCTTCCAGCAAACAGAGTGTCTGTGGTGTTATTTATGGTCAGGTTAGAGGACTTCATCCTGGTCTGTACACTCACCGCATTTAGATCATGTAACACAAGGTTTAGTTCATTTATTATGAACATGACTAGGTTTTACTATGCACCGTAATCCATATTCCGTTCGACACTATTACTGATATGCATGGAAAATGTATCAGTTCTAAATGACCAAGCTACAAAGTCATTTCTGTGATTTTAGCATCTTAATGAAATCCTAAAAGCCCATATGGACTCGTTAGGTGGTGAACTAAATGAGGGTAATTAATCAGAGGTGATTTTACATACACACACACACACACACACACACAGCGTGGGAGGGTACAGTAGCACTGTGTGTGTCATGGCTTTAAGAGGGCAGCTGTGCATGGGTGTGTGTGTGTGTGTGTGTGTGTGTGGGTGGGTGCATGTGTGGGTAAGTGGTTTTTGTGTGTGGGGGGGCGGTGTCTCTGTGTTAAAACACCTTTAGCGCACAGACACACGTAGCAGTCAAATCACCTTAACAAATACACACCTCCAGCTACTTCTGAAACGTCCTCCCTCAGTTTCCTTTCTACATACACATACACACACATACACACACATACACACACACACATACATACACATACACACACATACACACACACACATACATACACACACATACACACACATCTTTCTACATACACATACGCACACATCGTCAGCTGTGTGTGAACATTTGTTTATGTGACACTGGTGTGTCAGAGTACTGTGAGCACACATTCAATCCGCTCTCCACACTACAGTAGGAGTACATCTGCCTGTAGCTGTCTGTCTGAAAGTGTAGAACTAGGGAAACTGTCAGGGCTCTCTCTCTCTCTCTCTCTCTCTCTCTCTCTCTGAGAGTCAGGAATATGTTGAGCTATGCTGTGTTGTTGGGGTGTGCATAAAGTCCATGAAAGTCAGCATTGTTTAAATGACTGAGGGCTGTGAGTGACTTCATTAACAGAACCTACTCCACTAATCCAGTGGTGTGGGGTATTTTCAGCTAGAGCTGGGTGATATGGGAAAAAAATCCTATCACAATATTTTTTGTCATATCAGTCAAAATCGATATAAATCAAATCACTATTTCCTTTATACTTTAAGTGAGAAGTGAACACAACTATAACACAACTCTAGTTTCTAGCTAAAAACCTGCAGATTGTTATTCACAAGAATTGTTTTACAGTGTAAAAAAAATACCTAGCTATCTACATTTAAAGAGCTTTACTAATTCAGTCCCGTTCTACATAATGAGATAGTGTATAACACAATTCTTGTTTCTAGTTAAAAACGTAGAGTGCTATTCTCTTTGTCTTACCAGGTTATGTTTAGTCAATTTTGTGGAATCGTTTTGAGACATAGTGCATCATTTATCACTTTTATGTCCTGTTCAATGTAATAACCTAGCCACTAGGTTGCACACACCAGTGTATTTTAGTGCCGGTCCCAAGCCTGGATAAATAGGGAGGGTTGCGTCAGGAAGGGCATCCGGTGTAAAAACTGCGCCAAATCAAATGATGCGGATCAAAAACAGAAATTCCATACCGGATCGGTTGAGGCCCGGGTTAACAACGACCACCACTGGTGCTGTTGTCCAACAGGGCATTAGTGGAAATTGGACTACTGTTGGGACAAGGAGGAGGAGGAGAGGGGGGAAGAGGGTTCTGAAGCTGAAGGAGAGGAGGCAGAGCAGGAAGGTGGAGGTTAGAGTTGGTACGTTGAATGTGGGCTGAATATATATATATATAGTCTCGTGTAGTGCTATAAGCTGATAACATGATTATAGTTGGTGATTTTAATATCTATTTTGAAAATCTACATGACTCTTAGTATAAACTTTCAAGCAATTCTTGATTCAGTGGGTACCACTCAGAATGTGGTGGGTCCTACACATAATTGTAGTGATACTTTAGACTTGGACTTATCGTTTGGTATTAACATATCCAGTTTAGCAGTACTTTCTCAGAGTAAGGCCATTTCTGACCACAGCCTCATAACGTACAAGTTGCATTTGACCGACGGTATTCATCGGCCACCCAGCTACCAAATGAAATGAACTATAACACCTAGTACCTATGGAAGCCCTAAGAGGACATACACTGCAACTTTATTTTAGTTTTCCCGAGATATTTTATTTGTTTTTATTATTATTACTGTTATTGTATGAAATTCCGATTCCCATTGCTGGTCTTACTCAGATGGTAATGCACACAAAGAACTCTGAATGTTCCACACCAGCGAGTCTGTTTGCAAGTGAGAATGGCTTATTTTATATGTATTGTTTTGATTAACACATTTATGAATAATTTAATTTAATTTAATATTCTTATTTAGTTCTACAATTACGAAAACCCCACGGTAGGTCAGCTAGCAAATACAATTAGCGCACAAGGTTAAGACAAGACAGAACTGGTAGGTTACTAAAATATCATCATGATCTGCAATGCTTGTGTCACGTAGGGCTACACCCCCCCTCCCTCTCCCCCTCCTAGCTGTCACTCCGGTTTTCCTGCTCCTCATGTCTGTGTTGTTCCTTGCCCGTTAATCCTGCCTTGCTTGTCTGTAACTATGGTTCCCTCATTCTGCCACACCCATGTCGTCATTGTCTTCACCTGTGTCTAGTTTAGTCCGGTGTATTTATATCCCTGTGTTTCCCTAGCCCGTTGTTGGTTGTTTTGTTTGGTTTGTGAATTCTTGTTCCTCATAATCCGTGGTAATTACCGTGGTACATGGACGTAATTTTGATTTCAAAAGTGGGGGGGACATGGATTCGTCGCTTTTTAAATATTTGGTTTTAACCATAAAAACGGGGGGACCAAAACCGGCTTTTGAAAAAGTGGGGGGGACATGTCCCCCCCGTCCCCCTCCCAAATTACGTCCGTGCCGTGGTAGGCCCGGGACCGGCCTACCACAAGACCTACTGTCACGGTACGGCGGGCCCCCAACTGGTCGCCTCTGTCTACAGCAGAAACTGTCCTGTTGTTGTGTTGTTGTGTTTCGTTCCTCAGGTGGGCGGAGTCTGCGATCCGTCTCACCTGAGGGTCGTTTGTTTGTCTATATATGTCTTGTCTTTGTACCAGTTGACCGCTGGTCATTACATCCCTCATTTGGATCAACGTCACGGGTTTACGGGTTTTTGGTTTGCACTTTTCTATTAAACCTTCCATTTTGCCTGAGACAATCGCTTCCTTTTGGTTTCGCTCACCCTGCGTGTCACACCTACAAGGAGTGTTGCATGAATTATTAACTTAGAAATAATAATAAGAAAATAATAATATTGTAGCATGTAGTCCAAGTGAAAATCACATTTAATTATAACATCGTAGGAGGCTTACTATAAGTCAAAATGCACTTATGTCAATACTTGTATGACCATCACACAAGAAACAGTTACTCTTTCAGGTAACACTTTACATTAAGTGTTTACTTACTAACGTTAAGTAATACATTAGTTAACATGAACAACACATGAAGTAACACATTAACAATAGCTAACGTTTAGTAAACATGTAACAGTTGCGGCTCCTGTTTTGGCTCTTTGTTTCTTGCACCTTTTTTGGTGCGACCTTAAAGGAATATATTACATTATACTGATTTACCTACATAAGTAATTGGTAACTTGGAAATATCCAGAATCTATCAGCATAGGAACTGAAGTGTGTTCATACTGTTTTTAGCTCTTTAGTGTCACGGTGAGGCGGCCCCCTACCGGCCGCCTCCGTCCACAGTGGTTGTTGTTGTTGTTGTTTGGTAACGTCATGTGCGTCCCTCAGGTGGGAGGAGCCCGTGATCCGTCTCACCTGAGGGTCGTTTGTTTGCCTATATATGTCTTGTCTTTGTACCAGTTGACCGCTGGTCATTATATCCTTAATTTGGAGATATTGCACGGGTTTTTGGTTTGCACACTTTCTATTAAACCATCCTTTTTCCCTGAGACTTGGCGTGATCGCTTCCTTTTAGTTGCTCACCCCTGCCCGTCACATTTAGTCCCTTTTGCTCCAAACTAAAACACTTAAGCTCTAAAAAGGTGCGAGCAACAAAGAGCCAAAACAGGAGCTGTAACTGTTACGTGTTTACTTAACGTTAGTTAATTATTGGTAATGTGTTACTTCATCTGTTGTTCATGTTAACTAATGCATTACTTTACGTTAGTTAGTCAACACAATTTAAAGAAAATTTACCATTTTCAAATATGATTGACTTTCATAATATTAATAGTTTGGTGTGTATGTTTTTTAGGTCAACCAAGAAGTTATAAAAGTCATGGATGAGGAAACCTTAGAAAAATATATTCCTCACTTTTGTGACCATGTCTTTGCAAAAAGTTGGAAAGGCCCAAAATTGGAAAGGCCCTGCAGAGCTGCAAGAAATGCAGAGAAATCTTACGAGCCAAGATGAAGCTGCCTTGTGGTGAATCAACAGCACAATCTACTGGGACAGGACCTCGGTATGGAAACAGGAATGCATAAAATAAACTAGAAAAATTGAACTGGGTTGGATGAATTATAAGGATGGTAGTTTTAGGCAGGTCAGACAGGCAACTGGTGGATTCACTAGAGACATCATTGTCAAAAAAGTTGACAATGTAGACAAAATTCTTACAGATGGGGAAAAAATTCTTTCCCAAAGGAAAATCATCTAAAGGACAAATCCTGGACTTCACCTTTAGTGTGTGTTTAACAGGCTCAGATGAACTCTTGGATGGTAAATTAACAGTTGGAGAAATATATGACAGTACTCATCACAAAGTACTTAGATTATTCATATGCTCAAAGAAAAAACAATTGGTGCAGATCTAAGTGACTCATCTGACTATTTAGAGGAAAACTCCCAACCCTGATGTTACCAACTGCTTTTGCCAGCAGTTCCTCACATACCATGCCACCTTGTTTTTCACTTCCTTCACTATCTACAGATAAATATTTGAATAGCTCCAGCCCTGTTATGCAGAACACCTCCACAACCACTTCTCCACACACATGTGGATCTGAGCAGAGAATGAGTGTGTCATGATGATGAAATAATCTCTCTGTAAAGATGAAAACATTTATGTAGATGTGATACACTAGTTTATCCACCTCTCAATACTGACCAGAATGCATCAGATGCTAGTGATGATGCCTTAAATTCCTGTCCTGTTAGTAGCTCCCAAATCACTCATACCAACTGTAACTCAGACACAGACACTTTCTCTCAAAGTCAACTAGAACAAGTCCTAATCCAAGAAGAAGCTTTATCAAATAGCTCAATCAGTTCATATTTAGAAAATCCCGAGAATGTTGTTGAGATCATCGAGATCATCGTTTTTCGCAAAATACACTGCATTTCTGACATGGTTGAGGCATTTGCTGGTGAAAACATTCTATATGCCAATGTTGGCTTTAGACGTGTGCTTGAAAATGGTGTGTTAGAGAGTGGAGTGGGAAGTGGGATTGTTATGGACTGTGTGGCTGATTTCTGGAATAAGTTTTATGAAACAAAAACATCAGGAACAACCTACAAAATTCCAGATTTACATCATTCTTTCCAGGAGCGCGAATGGAAGGCTGTGGCTCAAATTTTTGATTTTGGGTGGCAGAGATTTAAATATATACACCTTCAATTGGCTCCACCTTTCCTCAAAGAAGCTCTTTCATTTACATCAGAGAATTGTTATCTCATGGAGTCTTTTTTCATTACATAAGCCACAGAAAAGGATATTCTAACAGAAACTTCTTAGCATTCTCAGCAACCACAACAACACAACATTGTCCAATGAAGAAAACATATCCAGACTGTTGCAGGAAATTGCACACAAGGAGCTGATTCAACAGCCATCATTTATAATCAAGTGTTGGAATCCAGTCTTGGTACAAATAGGTGAGTGTCTGAGTGATGGGGGGCTGGACAAGATCCTCAGTAATCTTCAACCAAAAGCTAGAAATGTTACAAAATATTTCCCAGTTTGATGATAACTGACAAAACACCACCTCTCTTTATATTCTGAGATTCACCAACATGTCTGAGTTCACCAGAAGGCCAGTGGCCCACACCTGTACTTGTCTGCTGGAACTTTCAAGTAATTACAACAATTTCTCTGAATTTAGGTCTGAGTTTTTGTCTGTTTTACAAAATGGAGTTTGGATTATGGAGCATCCTGTAAAAGATCAATTTGGAGTTTCAGAAATTAATGACTAATCAACATAAAGACATTTTGCTAGAAAGGTTAGAACGCTGGGTTGGAGTCTCTGGCACAGCCCTTTCATGGTTTTATTCTTACTTAACAAATCGCTATCAGTTTGTAGAGCTCAATAATATTCCATCCAAACGTACAATAGTTAAATATGGGGTCCCGCAAGGCTCCATCTTAGGACCACTATTATTTACATTATATATGCTACCATTGGGCACAGTTATAAACAAACATGGTGTCAATTTTCACTGCTATGCAGATGACACTCAACTTTACATATCAGCCAAACCTGATGACAAACTCAGTTTAGGAAAAATTGAGGCCTGTGTAAGAGATATTAAATGCTGGATGTCTCTAAACTTCCTCCAACTAAATGAGGACAAAACGGAAGTTCTCCTTGTGGGCCCTAAGGCCGCAAGACAAAAAATTCCAAATTTAATGCTTAATCTTGCAGACTATCCCATTACACCTGGCACAGTAGCCAAAAACCTAGGCATCATACTCGACTCCGACCTATCATTTCATAAATACATAGATAATACTACTAGGATAGCATTTCTACATCTCCACAACATTGCCAAATTAAGAAATGCATTATCACAGGATGATGCAGAAAAATTGGTGCACGCCTTTGTTAGCTCTAGATTAGACTACTGCAATTCACTACTGTCAGGATGTTCAAATAGGAATCTAAATAAACTTCAAATAGTTCAAAATGCCGCAGCCAGAGTTCTGACCAGAACTAGAAAATTTCAGCATATTAGACCAGTCCTATCAGCCCTGCATTGGCTCCCAGTTAAATTTCGTATTGATTTTAAAATTCTGTTATTAACATATAAAGCACTACAAGGGCTTGCTCCTGAATACCTCCAGGAACTTATTTCCTACTATGAACCCCCACGTCAACTAAGATCACAGGGTGCTGGTCTTTTATTAGTTCCACAAATTAATAAGGTAACAGCAGGGGGAAGAGCCTTTTCTTATAAGGCCCCCCAGCTTTGGAACAACCTCCCAAAATGCGTACGGGACTCTGACACAGTCACAATCTTTAAGTCTAGGTTTAAAACCCACCTATTTGGTTTAGCGTTTAATAATTAACATCCCCCCTTAGATAAAGGTACAGATACAGGGGTTCATAGATGAAGGGTTTTATGGTAGACTGGGGCGCTGGTGCTGTCGTCCTGTCACTGCTCGTTGTCACTCAAGTTTGTTGACAGTGCAGTGGATGGATGCCATTGTCTCAGAATGCCCCCAAGCCTATGTTACCTTCTGGTTCTGCCTTTTTAGCTAGGCTGTAATAGTTTAACTTAATGCCGGAGTTGCTGCCACGCTCCAGAAATGTGTTTAATTTCATCTGTCCTGTATATGTCCTCATACAGAGCTAATTTTCCCTGTTTTATTTTCTCCACATGGCTGCCCGCCTGCTCGAGGAAAAATGAGATGAGGAGAGGCAAGCGAGTTATCCAGTGCCAGCCACCTACTGCCTGACCGGATAAGCCTACACCATGATGGACAATACTACATCTTTTTCTTTTCTTTATTTCTTTCTGTCTAAATTGTTGTTGTTGTCATGATGACCGGTGTCGGCCAGAGGAGGATGGGTTCCCCCCCTGAGTCTTGGTTCCTCTCAAGGTTTCTTCCTCATGCAAAAAACTAGGGAGTTTTTCCTTGCCACTGTCGCCTTTGGCTTGCTCACTGGGGGCTAGGACTCGGCACTTGTAAAGCTGCTTTGTGACAACAACTGTTGTAAAAAAGCGCTATATAAATAAAATTTGATTGATTGATTGATTGAGTTTGCCATGATTAGAGAAACCACAAGGTTGCATAAAGCAAAATGTAATTGTGCAATACACCACAGTTACTTAAACTATTATTAACTAAAAGATAACAAAAAGACTATTATTAACAAAAATATATTTTACAAGTGAATATTTGGCTAAGCTTGAATCTCTGTGTCTGCCTACCAGTCTTGCACACTGATTATAGTCTATGTCTTCCCTGAATAAGCTAAAGCAGACCGGTAAGTCATTTTTAGGGTATGTTGTGTGTATGCTTGTTGGACTCCAGGACTCGGTGAGGGGTGTGACTCGAGTTCACACAGCTTCACACGCTCTGTCAAACGAACTGCACTGAGTGAACAATAACTCTCCCGCCTATCAGCGAGTCCACATTTATACAGCAATCTCTATTTTTGTTACAGTATCCTCACTTTAGATGTGAGGTAAACCACTTTCTACCTTTAGTCCGTTCTCACTAGGAGCGCACCATAAAAGTTGTGGAGACCACAGGACCAAAAAGCCTACCACAGTACCACTGATCATGCACACCTCGAAACAAACCATCACTTTCCTATAAGCACATACAATTTAAGCAGCCCAAACACAATATGTGTAAACACTAGATGATTACCTGGAGATAAAAATGTAAGTCGCTCTGGATAAGGGCGTCTGCCAAATGCCATAAATGTAAATGTAAAATGACATCAAGGAAGCAGAACTGGACCAGGCCCCGTTGAAGTCACCTGCTGACTGTAACTCCATAAACAAATCTCTCCAATAATCAGCATTCTGTCTTTGGTAGATCCCCCACCAACTTTCAATTCTTTGGTTAGAAATACTTCTTCCTTGTAGAACACAGGGTCCGTGAACTGTACCATTCTCATCCTCACGCAAAAAATGCTGTAGTCTGTTTACAACGACATTCTCCGTACCAAAATCAGATCTGATTATTTTTGGGCAGCCTCCTTGCTCACTAACAGCATCGATGAAGTATGCAGTGACAACATCGGGCTTACTATTGGTAAAATTTGCTTGCATCCAGATAACATAGCGAGAAAAACCATCAATGCTCCCAATGATCTCGATGCCAAATGGTGTAAGCTTGTCATATGAGTCCATGTGCCATATGAAATTTGGTCCAGGAACACTATAAAACCTTCTTCTGAGTCTCCTGGCTCTTCTCTGTACTATGCCGTCAGGATCCAAGGCTAATGGAACTTCACACACAAGGGATCTAGTGACACACAGTCCTGCAAATCTGCATCTCTCAGTAATCACTCAGTATCGCCACGACAAGATGGCGGCGCGCAGTAGTGCAGTGGCTTCTCACGTTACCAGTTAAACCCCTGATTCTGAATCCGACTTACAACAGAGATACAACAGAATGCGACTTATAAAGATAAACGATGGCTTGGCAGTAAGGAACAACACTATGGATCACAGACTGCGAGCTTTGCTAGGCAGACTGCGGCTCCTACAGACACCGGCGTGGCGGAGCAGAGGTCAGTGGACAAAGGTCAAGAGGAGACGGTGCGCGAATGGGGCAAACGCTCGGGGGTGCTAGCGTGGCTAAAGGCTAATGCTAACAGGCCCCCAATCCCATCTGTTTTCCTGGCCAATGTCCGCTCTCTGGACAACAAAATGGATCTGCTGCGGCTGAGGATGACCGTCTCAGAGGAGGTTAGGAACTCTGTCTCACGGAGACCTGGCTGAACTAGAGCATGCCGAACTTAGCCTTCCAGCTCGACAAGACTGCAGCTCTTCCGGGCGGACCGTGACCAGTGGTCGGGGAAATCACGTGGAGGCGGCATTTGTCTCTACGTAAACAAAGGTTGGTGCACGAACTGTGTGTTTACAAACAGTATTTGTTCTGAAGCAACAGAACAGCTTACTGTGAAGTGTCGACCACATTATCTGCCTCGCGAGTTTACGGCGGTGTTTATCATAGCTGTATACATAGCGTTGGATGCAAATGCTAACTACGCGCTGACAACATCAGCTCACTTCAGCACAAGCATCCGGAGGCGTTTTATGTGGTGGCTGGGGACTTTAACCACATAAACCTGACCGACATTATACCAGGGTTTCACCAGCACGTGAATATCCCAACGAGGGGGAACAACACTCGACTGGGTTTACACCAGCCAAAGAGACACATATAGAGAAGTGCCCCGCCCCCACCTAGGCCTCTCCGACCACATCTCCGTCATGCTTGTCCCTGCTTACTACCCCCCCACTGCAACACTCCAGACCCACACAGAAGACCATCACTGTGTGGCCCAGCGATGCAGACGCTGTGCTGCAGGACTGCTTCAGCTGCACAGCCTGGCAGGTCTTCAGGGAGGCTGCTGAGGTTGAAGGAGACCTGGATCTGGAGGAGCACTCATCTGCTACGCTGGGGTACATCAGCAAGTGTGTAGAGCAGGTATCACCAAAAGGTATCACCGCAGTCCGGATTCGGACCCGAACGCCGTCCTGTCCGGACCCAATCACATTCCTGATTAACTGGATACGGCCACCCCCCCCCCCCCCCCCATGCCCCCCCGGTCAACAACTTTCGTTTGCCACCGCGGACCCGGACCTAAGGTCTGAGCTATCTGCCAAAAATGGACCGCGGAAAGATTTAATTGATTACCCCTGGTGTAGAGGATATCACTACAACCCGAACCAGAAACCCTGGCTGAATTCAGAGGTGCGCTCTCTGCTGAAAGCCAGGGATGCTGCCTTCAGGTCTGGCGACTCACATGTCCTAAGGAGGGCAAGAAGAGAGCTGACTGCAGATGTTAGGAGGACAAAAACTGCATATGCTCAGAGGATCCAGAGACATTTCTCTTCCCAAGATCCACAGCGCATATGGAGGGGCATAAAGGGCATCACGGACTACAAAACAAGAGATGCACAAATCCCCAGAGACCCCTCTCTGCCTGAGGCTCTAAACAAGTTCTATGCTTGCTTTGAGGACCCCAACACACCCCCCAGCACCAGACTCACCACATCACCTGGAGAAGAGCCCTTCAGCGTGACCCCAGCAGAAGTACAGAGGACCCTTAAAAGGATCAACCCCCGGAAAGCTGCTGGCCCGGACAACATCCCCGGACGGGTGCTGAAGGGCTTTGCAGGGGAACTATCAACGGTCGTGGCAGATATCTTCAACTCCTCCCTCATCCAAGCCTTGGTCCCCACCTGTCTGAAGACTGCCACCATCATCCCGGTCCCCAAGAGCTCCGCAGCGACAGGTCTGAATGACTACCGGCCTGTAGCCCTCACACCGATAATCACCAAATGCTTTGAGAGACTGGTTATGACCCACATCAAAGCCACCATTGATGTCACTGGGGACCCACACCAGTACACTTACAGGACAAACCGATCCACAGAGGACACCATCTCCTCTTTGGTCCACACACCCTCACCCACCTGGAGCAGAGGGATTCCTATGTCCGTTTGCTCTTTGTGGACTTCACATACGCCTTCAACACCATGATTCCCCAGACCCTGGTCAACAAGCTCTTCACACTTGGACTGAGCCCTTCACTCTGCAACTGGGTCCTGGACTTCCTGACCAACAGGCCACAGTTGGTGAGGATCCACAACATCTCCTCCACAACATCTCCTCCTCCACCATCACCCTCAGCACAGGCTCCCCTCAGGACTGCGTGCTGAGCCCCCTCCTGTTCATGCTGCTCACACATGACTGCTCAGTCATTCATCCTGGCTGTCATATTGTGAAGTTCGCAGATGACACGGCAGTTGTCGGACGCATCACAAACAATGATGAGTGCGGCTACAGGCAGGAGGTGGAACACCTGGAGGGTTGGTGCAGAAAGAACAACCTCTGCATCAACGTGAAGAAGACGAAGGAGATGATTGTGGACTTCAGAAGGGGTGAACAGACCCACCACCCTCTACATGTCGGAGGATCTGCTGTGGAATTGGTTTCCAGCTACAGGTACTTGAGTGTGCACCTGGACTACAATCTCAGCTGGAGCAACAACACCTCCAGTCTGGTCAGGAAAGCTCATCAGCGGCTTTATTTCCTCAGGCGGCTGAGAGGAGCTGGACTTGGGAGCTCAGTTCTCCTCTCCTTTTACAGATGTGTGGTGGAGAGCATACTGTGCTCCAATATCAACGTGTGGCATGGAAGCTGCTCGGCTGCAGACAGGAAAGCTCTGCAGAGGGTGGTGAAGGTTGCACAGAGGACTGTTGGAGTCAGCCTCCCCACCACCGCAGACATCTACACCTCCAGATGCAGGAGGAGGGCCACCTGCATCATGAAGTACCCCACCCACCCAGCTCACTCACTTTTTGTCCCGCTCCCCTCAGGCAGGAGGCTGCGGAGCATTAAGTGCAGAACTTCCTGTCTGAGGAACAGCTTAATTCCAGAAGCTGTCAGACTCACAAACTCTAAATGAGAACCAGCACTCAGTTGGTCTCTGACAATCTGCACTTTACACAAGGACACTTTATCCACAGTCACTTTAAAAACATAACCTGTACTCAGTACTCAGATTTATTTATTTATTTATTTACAGATTTATTTTTACTTCACTTATTCTATTTTTATTTTTATTTTACTTATTTCTTTCTATTCTATTCTATTTATATATATATATATATATATATATATATATATATATATATATATATATATATATATATATATATATTGCTGCTATTGGGGTAAAAACTGGGACCCTGGGTTCTTAATTTCGTTCCACCTCATGTACCACATGTGATGTGAATGACAATAAAGTCTCCTTGAATCCTTGAATCCATGCAGATGACCAGGGCATCGAAACTGATCAGCGATGTAGTTAAACAGCTTTATTGAATATAAGCATACCCTCCATATGGCAAAATCCTCATACTTATCAGCTTTAATAGAAAAACATAAAAACAATCCAAGACTCCTATTTAAAACTAACTAGGGGTCCTGAACAAATCACTAATCCCACTGGAGTGCAGCAGTAACAGTTTATGAAATTCTTTAATGATACGATTGATAAAATTAGGGAAAAATTTGTCACACTATCTCAGAGCCTGTCAACCTGCCAATGCACCTTGACAGCTGTCTGGTCAGCTCTGATGCTCTTTTGGAGTCCTTCTCCCCAATTGGTCATGAGGAGATTATTTCATTGGTAAAATCTGCTAAGCCCTCCACATGCATACTAGATGCCATACCAACCCATCTACTTAAAGAATTATTGCACAGCAATGTAGAACCTTTGCTTACCATAATTAACTATTCTCTGAGTCTGGGCTACATCTCCAAATCATTTAAACTTGCAGTCATCAAGCCAGTATTAAAAAAACATGGTCTTAATCCCCAGGAACTGTCCAACTATTGGCCAATCTCTAATCTGCCGTTCATTTCCAAAATTCTAGAGAAAGTAGTTTCTTCGCAACTCTCTTCTTTCTTACAGACAGAACATGTCCTAGAGTTATTTCGGTCTGAATTTAGACCCCACTACAGCACTGACCCTGCACTGACTAAAGTAGTAAATTATCTCTTAATATCCTCTGATAAAGGACATGTTTCTTTTCTTATACTGTAAGACTGCTTTTGACACAATTGATCACAACATTCTACTGAATAGGCTGGAGACACTCATTGGCATGGACATAATTTTGATTTCAAAAGTGGGGGGGACATGGATTCGTCGCTATTTAAATATTTGGTTTTAACCGTAAAAACTGGGGGGGACCAAAACCGGCTTTTGAAAAAGTGGGGGGGACATGTCCCCCCTGTCCCCCCCCCCAAATTACGTCCGTGCTCATTGGCATAAGAGGTCAAGAACTCTCCTGGTTCATGTCCTACCTGACAGATCGTTACCAATTTGTACTTGTAAATAACAAATGTTCCGAACGTACAAAGGTAAAATATGGTGTCCCACAAGGATATGTATTGGGCCCATATTATTCTCATTGTATATGCTACCACTGCATATGCACAATCATTCGTAGACATGGTATTAGCTTCCATTGCTATGCAGATGATACGCAGTCGTATATATATATATTATATATCTTCTAATCCGGACAATGTCAATACTTCTCTCAAAATTGAGAACTGCATCCAGGACAAAAACTGTATGGCATCTAATTTTCTTCTTCTAAAGTCTGATAAGGCTGAGGTGTTGCTTCTTGGACCCAAAGCTGCATGAAGCAATTGGTCTGATATTCCTCTTAACCTAGATGGCTTTTCAGTGACACTTAAATCTACTGCAAAAACAGGTGTCACTATAGATTCGGATCTTTCATATTACTCTGGTCATAGGTGATTCTATCCTTCGGCACATGAAAGTAGCTAATCCTTTAGGGGCTCTAGCGGTTACAGTTGTTTACCGAGAGCCAGAGCACCGGACATTAGTGGCAACCTTAGCCAATAGGAGATATTCGAGGATAGTTATGGATGTAGGGGCCAACAATATACATCTGCGGCAGTCAGAAGTGACTAAGGTTAATATTAAAGAGGTGGTTAAACTGGCCCAGACGATGTCCAATGCGGTAATCTGCTCTGGTCCCAATCCCATACAGCAGGCTCATGGCGTCCAAGTGGTGCTCCGAAAATCAAGTGGGCTATATCAATAATTATAAAATGTTTGAGGGCAAGCCTGGTCTCTTAGGTAGGAATGGTGTCCACCCCACCCAGGATAGCGCCACCTTGCTATCCTGCAGCATAGCCCATAGCCTGCTAGTTAGTTGGCAATGTAGTATTAGGAGCTGCTGACAATCCAGAGTCGAGACCAGGCCGCAGACAAACAGGCTAAACCAACTGTCTGTGAGCTGCCAAGAATACAATAAAATAGAATAAACTTTAGTGATCCCACGAGTGGAAAATTCAGTTCTTTCGGGGCCTGAGGGCCTGAGGCGTCACCCATAGTTCCCACAGAATTGAGACTGTGTCTGTGCCCCGGGTTAAATTCAATCACAGGAAAATAATCCCTCATAATATTAACTATTATTCAAACCTCGCATTCGATTATTATTAGCAATATGACCGATCTGAAAATCGCATTACTCAATATTCGATTGCTCAATTCTAAAGCAGCAATTGTGAACGAGATTATAAGTGACCTGAAAATTTATGTTCTATGTCTCACAGAAACTTGGATTCAATTGGGTGAATATATAACTCTAAACAAACTCACCCCTGTGGTATATAGCTATGTACATAAACCAAGATTGTCAGGCAGAAGAATATATATCTATCAAAATCTATCTATAAAAATTCTTTAGAAATTCATCAGAAACATTTCAATATCTCCAATTCCTTTGAGATGCTGTCTATAAACATAACTAATCCATCTACAAAAAAGAACGCATTCTCACTCACTATGTGTACAGACCGCAAGGATCTTACTCACACTTTTTTAACGATTTCAGCAATTTTCCAAATTTTGCAGTATGCAGTGACAAAATAATAAAGGTAGGAGACTACAGTATTTCTCAGTCAATGTGGTTAATTTCTCAGAACCAGAGAACCATTTCTCAGGCGGAGTCACAATGAAAGTCTGTGTGTTCTTCCAGGCGCAGACTAGACTGGGGAAGAAGGACCTGAATCAGGACCTGAACCCTGAATCAGAGCCCCGCCGCCACAGCACATTATGAGGTCAGCACCTGCTCCGTGGATGAGGACCTCCCTCCTCTGATCCTGCCAGCCTCTCCCCTAGAGACGCCGAGGAATTTTTGGGGGGGGGAGTAGTGGACAGGAGTGGGCGACTCCACCCCCTGAGGACGTCAGCCCGGTGGTCCTGCCTCCTGAGGACGTCAGCCCGGTGGTCCCGCCTCCTGAGGACGTCGGCTTGGTGGTCCCGCCCCCTGAGGACGTCAGCCCGGTGGTCCCGCCCCCCCGAGGGCATCTCGTCGCTTCAGCGGCCTGTTCCCGCGACCTGGAAGGGGTCATCTACGCCGGCTCCTGTTCCCGCGACCCGGAAGGGGTCATCCACACTGGCTCCTGTTCCCGTGACCCAGAAGGGGTCATCCACACTGGCTCCTGTTCCCGCGACCCGGAAGGGGTCCTCCATGCCGGCTCCTGTTCCCGTGACCTGGAAGGGGTCGTCCACGCCTCCTGTTCCCGCGACCCGGGAGGGGTCGTCCACGCCTGTTCCCGCAACCCAGAAGGGGTTGTCCATGCCTGTTCCCGCGACTCGGAAGGGGTCGTCCATGCTGGTTCCTGTTCCCGCGACCCGCAGGGGGTCGTCCACACCGGTTTCTTTTCCCGCGACCCGGAAGGGGTCGTCCACGCCGGTTCCTGTTCCCGTGACCCAGAAGGGGTCGTTCCCGCTGCCCGTCAGCCGGCCCCACCTGTTTCCCCGGAGACTGTGCTGCCCTCTACTGGGCATGGACTCAATGTGTCTGTTCCTGGCTTTGGTTGTTCTGTCTCAATGCCCATGTTCCCCTTGTTCCCATGTTCCATCCCTGGTTTTGTGTTGGTCCCTGTTCCCGTGGTTGTGTCTGTCCGAGTCTGTGTTCCTGTTCCAGTATCTATGTCCAGTGGTGTCATCTCGGTTCCTGTCCCTGTGTCAGTTCCCCAAGTAGTGACCCACTTTGTGCCCGTACCTGTCTCTGTTGTTCATAGCATCTTTACCTCAGTGTTTGCCTCTGCCCCGTTCTCTGGCCCCACTCCTGTGTCTGCTCCCAGTCCTGTCTCGTCCGGCCCTGCTCCCGTACCTCGCCCCGGCCCAGCTCCTGGCCAGTCTCCATGTCTCCGGTCCCTGCCATGCCCTGCTTTCCCCTGTACTGTTCCTCCGGTCTATCCTGTAATGTCCTGTCCCGTGTCCGCTGTCCCTGTCCCTCGCCGTGCCCCATGGTTCCCTGTCCTGTCCTAGTCCATTTCCCTGTCCTGTCTGCCTTTGCGTGCCCTGGAGTGGCACGCTTAGAGGGGGGGTAATGTCACGTAGGGCTACGCCCCCCTCTCTTAGCTGTCACTCCGGTGTCCCTGTTCCTTGTGTCTGTGTTTTTCCTTGCCCGTTGGTCCCGCCCTGCTTGTCTGTTGCCCTGGTTTCCATCTGTCTGCCACGCCCGTGTTGTCAGAGTGATCAGCTGTGTCTTGTTAAGTTCCATGTATTTATAGTCCCTGTGCTTTCCTAGCCCCTTGTTAGTTATTCGTTCTGTCGTGTTTGGCTCTTGTGGATCTGTGCTCTCTGGTAATCATATTCTCCGTTGTCTGCTCTTTCTTCTGTGTAACCCTGCTCTGTTTCGTTCTGTCTGTTACAATGCCCCTGTATTTGTCAAACATGAATGGCTCACCCGTTATGACCCCTGCCTGTGACTACGACCTCGATTACGGAATGCCCTGTAATAAATCTCGCTCTTCTCAGCGTTTGTGTCCGTCTCCATGCTCTGCAGTGCATGCTGCGTCAGTGCATTGATCTCAGGAATGCTGCACATTCTGTGGTATATCAAATGATACAATACATGTTACACACAAAATACAAATTTACACAGAACACAGTTACACATGACTGTATGTGGGAGGCTGATAGCAAGAAATTGGACTGGAATTAAATTTGTACAGCAATATTGTTTGACTGTATTGTTCGCACTGCAATTTGTTGACAAAAACAAATCTGATTGGAATTCAGAAAAGTGACAACTGACTGGAAAAACTGCAAAATTAGAAACTAACTCTACACATTCAAAACAACCTAAGCACATACAGCTTCCTCTTGTTGAGGTGTGAAAATGGAACCTCTGCTACCCCTATGAGCTATTCTTGATATCCTATATGGATAAGAATGCAAAAATGCAAAAAAAAAATTGAATAACATGTCAGAATTTATGTCAATGTGCAGCATTACATGTTTTCTCTATGAAATGTTTGAACGACTGAAGCCAGAGTTGTTCTTCCAATATTCGGCTGGACCCAGCGACCAGCTTCAGCCATTGTAAGACCATGACCTACATGGTCCACAATTGTTGCCCTTATTTCACTGTTTTGTACCCTCAGCCTTACACCACACAGTCTTACCCGTCTACACCACACAGTCTTATTCCTCTTCTCGTCTGTACACCCTGTACATGGCCTTGTGTTTCCATTATGAGACTTTGTAATACTGCAGTGTTTAGTGTCTATAAATGTTTGCCAATTACAGTAAAGGTTCATGAGATGCACCTCTGACCTATGGTTGATACTATTGGTTGATCTAAACCTTCACAAATTCCCTTTCTTACTGTAACTGAAAGTTCACCTGCTAAAAAAATTATCAAATTAGGATAAATTACCAAAATGTAACAAAAAATAAAATAAATAAATAAATGTAAAATGATGCCTTAGAAATTATGACAACATGTTCAGCACTTTTGCATGTAATGACCTAGGCGATGACATAAACACTAAATGTTTTTAAGGGTAAGACAATTCAGCAGACAATCTGTACAACACATTTTGAAAAACATGACATAAGCAACTGATAATGTAAAAAACAACAGACTGTCACGCTGCGGTCCCCGAACCCTTCCTTTGGGGCGTGTGTTAACGTTGTCTGCGTCTATTCGTCTGCGTCAGTGTCTCTCTGTGGGTGCGGGTGCGTCTTGTCATTATCCGTCTCACCTGTGGCTCGTCTCGTCGTCACGTGGGGTTGATGTGGTCTGTCTATTTAATGTGCGTTCGCGCAGTGTCTTGTGCTCGTCGTTGTCTAAGTCTACACGTTGTGTGTACGTGTGTGTTATTCGTGCGCTGATTGCGCAATAATTGTAGTAATAAAAGTGACGTTTGTTACGCCAAATACGGATTCTGTGTCTCGTCCGTCTGTCGCCGCCCAGCGTCACAGAACGACGAGCCGTCTGAGACACCCAAGTATGCCAGGCTACGTGACCCGACCAAAAAAGGGCAAGAAGCCCAGCAAGCGACATCACGCCTCTTCCCCTGCCCACCACCGCAAGACCACAGTGACCCCTGAGATGATGCAGCAGGACCCTGTCTGTGCGCTCATGCTGCGTCAGGCTCAGGCGTCCTCCACCGCGGAGATGGCGGTGTATTTCCGTGAGACCGCGGAACGAATGTGGCGAGAGCGACACCCCTCGCCTTCCCGGGACCTCTCACCTCTATGGGTAGGTGCCGTGGAGATATGCGCCACCGAGAAAACCCCGGAAGGCGAGTTCTCAGAAGAGGGCTCGGAAGGCGAGGATGAGGAAGAGGAAGGCGAAGAGGAAGACCAGGCTCCCTCGGTTTGTTCCGCCCCCGCCATATACTACGGTGAGGGTGAAGAGGGAGAAGACGCCTACCCTCCGTCGATATGCGACGCCTCCACTGTGAACTATGGTGAGGAAGAGGAGGTGGATTACCCTCCGTCGGTTTGCGACGCCTCCACCGTTAACTACGGTGGTGAGGAGGAGGAGTACGAAGACGATTACCCTCCGTCGGAGTACTCCGCATCGGCTGTAGGCTACGGTGAGGAGGAGGGGGAGTACGAAGATTACCCTCCGTCGGAGTACTCCGCACCTGCCGTAGGTTACGGTGAGGAAGAGGAGGAGTACGAAGAGGAAGAGCGTCCTCCGTCCGTGCACTCAGGCGTCTCAGAGTGCACGGACAGCGAACTCTACTCAGAGGACGAGGGCAGTCTGCCCCCCTCTGAGTGTTCTGCTGGGACGGTGAAGGGGAGGTGGACCCCGTCCTCAGATCGCTCCGGAGGAGAGAGGATGGACTGCTCCCGGGGTGGCAGCCCGGAGCAGCCCATGAGTTGGAGCCGGGACAGCGAGGCGACCGAGATGGAGGTGGAAGAGCCCACGGTCGACTCCAGAGGACGGTCGCGGAGCGAGACGGGCGTACCATACGGCCAGCTGGGGGGAGAGTCCGCCCGCCGCGCTGCACCCGGCGCGTCCGCCCGCCGCGCTGCACCCGGCGCGTCCGCCCGCCGCGCTGCACCCGGCGCGTCCGCCCGCCGCGCTGCACCCGGCGCAGCAAAGCCTGGAGGAGGACCGTTCGCTGCAGCACCTGCAGCTCCCGATCTCTCTCCCCTTATCGCTCTACTCCTGGCGCGTAGTCTGGCGCCTGTTTCGTGTGTGTCTGTCCCAGTGTTCGTGAGTCTGCCCGTATGTGTACCGAACCCCTTTTTCCCGTTTGTTCCTCTGTGTGTAAGTGTTCCTGTTTGTGTGTTTGTGTCCGTCCCGTTAAACGTGTCTAACGTGTTTTCCCCGGTCTTCCCAGGGAGGGTGTTCTAAGCTGTTGGTGGCAGACTCTCCATCGAGGGCGGTCATCTCCCAGACGCAGGACTGGGTGCTTCGAATCCGGCCATCGACGTGGGTTCGGGGCACTCGGTCCTGTTGGCACCCCGGGACGGGTAGTGCCCTTGGTGGGGGCGTCTGTCACGCTGCGGTCCCCGAACCCTTCCTTTGGGGCGTGTGTTAACGTTGTCTGCGTCTATTCGTCTGCGTCAGTGTCTCTCTGTGGGTGCGGGTGCGTCTTGTCATTATCCGTCTCACCTGTGGCTCGTCTCGTCGTCACGTGGGGTTGATGTGGTCTGTCTATTTAATGTGCGTTCGCGCAGTGTCTTGTGCTCGTCGTTGTCTAAGTCTACACGTTGTGTGTACGTGTGTGTTATTCGTGCGCTGATTGCGCAATAATTGTAGTAATAAAAGTGACGTTTGTTACGCCAAATACGGATTCTGTGTCTCGTCCGTCTGTCGCCGCCCAGCGTCACACAGACAATTGTCCATGACCATTTGAGTAAGAGAGGGACGGAGACGGTTAATGTGACGGAGATAAAAGTATGCAGACCGAGTGGTGTTATTTATATGGGTTTGGAAAGACAGAGTGCTATCAAGGACGACACCCAGACTCTACCTGAGGGGAGGGAGGAACAATAGTGTTGTCTATGGAAAAACTTTTTACTTTTGCAAGAACTGATTTTGTACCAATGAGGAGGAACTATTTTTATCTCTGTTGAGTTTGAGAAAATTTGAGGAAAACCAAGACTTGACTTCCTGTAAACAATCACAGAGGGAGGAGGGAGGGAGGGTGGAGTTGGGTTTGCTAGAAACGTACAGCTGGGTGTCGTCCGCATAACAATGAAACTGGACTTTATACTTATGAAAGATGTGACCTAAAGGAAGAAGGTAAATGATGAAAAGAATAGGACCAAGGACTGAACCTTGGGGAACACCAGAAGTGAGGGGAGATGGCTGGGATGTGAATGTCTTCAATTGAATAAACTGAGTGTGTTCAGAGAGATATGAGGTGAATCAGGCCAGAGGAGTGTTGGAAAAACCAATGGCTGATAACCTATGAAGGAGGACAGAATGAGAAATGGTGTCGAATGCCGCACTCAGATCAAGGAGGATCAGTATGGATAGAAGACCTGAGTCAGCTGCAGTCAGGAGGAGTGCTGTTTCTGTACTATGATGGGGACGAAATCCCGATTGAAATTGCTCATAGAGGTCATTATTGTAGAGGTGAGAGTGAACCTGTGAAGCAACTGTCTTCTCAAGGATTTTAGAAAGGAAAGGTAAATTAGAGATAGATAGATGGGCAGAGGCATGGTGGAGCCTACTGGGCCTCTTCCACTTCCTAGCGCGTGTCAGGTATCCTGGCATCTACTAGTGCTTCTGGATCTTAGTGCAGCTTTCGAGACAATAGATCACAGGATCTTACTAGAATGGTTAGAAAACTGGCACAGTCCTTTCATGGTTTAATTCTTACTTAACTAATTGCTATCAGTTTGTAGAGCTCAAAACAAAAGTGAAATATGGAGTTTCGCAAGGCTCCATCTTAGGACCAATATTATTTACATTATATATGCTACCATTGGGCATAGTTATAAACAAACATGGTGTCAATTTTCACTGCTATGCAGATGACACTCAACTTTACATATCAGCCAAACCTGATGGCAAACTCAATTTAGGAAAAATTGAGGCCTGTGTAAGAGATGTTGCTAAACTTCTTCCAACTTAATGGTAACAAAACAGAAGTTCTCCTTCTGGGCCCAAAGGCTGCTAAATAGAAAATACAAGATCTAATGCTAAATCTAACAGACTAGCCCATTACACCTGGCTCAGTAGCCAAAAATCTCGGTGTCATACTCAAATCTGACCTATCATTTGATAAATACATAGATAATACTACTAGGATAGCTTTTCTACATCTCCACAACATCGGCAAGCTATGAACTACATTATCACAGCATGTTGCAGAAAAATTGGTACATGCCTTTGTTAGCTCCAGATTAGACTACTGTAACTAATTACTGTCAGGATGCTCAAATAGGAATCTAAATAAACTTCAAATAGTTCAAAATGCCACAGCCAGAGTTCTGACTAGAACTAGAAAATCTGTCAGGCCAGTCCTTTCAGCCCTGCATTGGCTCCCAGTTAAATTCCGTATTGATTATAGAATTCTTTTATTGACTTATAAAGCACTGCACAGGCTTGCTCCTGAATACCTCCAGGAACTTATCTCCTATTATGAACCCCCACGTCCACTAAGATCACAGGGTGCTGGCCTCTTATTAGTTCCAACAATTAATAAGGTAACAGCAGGGGGAAGAGCCTTTTCTTATAAGGCCCCCCAACTATGGAATAACCTTCCAGAATGTGTCCGGGACTCTGACACAGTCTCATTTTTTAAGTCTAGGTTGAAAACTTACTTTTTTAGTTTAGTATTTGGTAATTAATGTGCCCCTTAGATAAAGGTACAGATCCAGGGGTTCATAGATGAAGGGTTTTATGGTAGACTGGAGCACTGGTGCTGTCATCCTGTCACTGCACATGGTCACACAACTGGTGTAGGGGATGGATGCCACAATCTCAGAATGCTCCCAAGTCTGTGTTACCTTCTAGTTCTGCCTTTTTCAGCTAGGCTGTAATAATTTGATTAATCTGTTACATATTTACCACATCACATATCTTTCTTCTCCGAGGTTCACCTGGGGAGTAACACTGCAGTTGGAGCCTACAATACAGTATCATCACTCAGACACGGAATGAAAACCTGGCGTTCATCACAAGACATTTACATTGACAATATCAACACCCAGAACTTTCATTCTAGTTACCTCATACTTAGTCTGATTGTGTTTGTAACTTGTGTATTCATCTGTATAATTTGTTTTTGTGTAATTTGTGTGGTAACGGGCCGCCCAATGGAGGATGGGTTCCCTTTTGAGTCTTGGTCCTCCCAAGGTTTCTTCCTATTCCCCACCATCTACACTGTAAAAAGTAATACCTTCATCTAACTTTAAAAAAGTGAGGTAAGTGGTTGCATTGAGCCTTTTGAGTTGAATCAACTTCAAGCCTTTTTTAAGTCGAACGAACTCAGTAATATTACATAAATTGAACTCAGAAAAGTCAAGCTGAATTAACTAACAATCTATATCTTTGTTAGGTGAACATAATTTTCTTGGTAAAGTTAACAATTAACAAAAAAGTACAATTTACTTGTAGCAATCTATGTAGAAGTTTGAGTAACTTATTTTTTTTGCTAAATTAATCATGTGCATGAACAGCATTAAATTGCATCAAGGTAAAAAAACAATCTGGTACATAAATTTTGCTCTATACTGTAAACATTTGTGTTTGTGTATTACATACATGTGTTTTTGTTTCTGTATACACACACACACACACACATACAGATAGATTTGGCATTACAACATTTATTTAATGTTTAGCAACCAGTTTCACTTCCAACAATGACTGAAAAACCAAAGGCCATAAATGTAAATCAAAAGATTTTGAGCATTTGTCAAAGAAATATGCATCAAATATGGAAATTTCTTGAATCTTATTAGAATTAACCCAAAAAGAGTAGGCCTATCTCGTGTAACACAGGAAAAAAAAACGTGTTACACAAGAGCCTACTCGGAGGATTGATATTTTAGCCAAGCTACACAACAGATCAGCGCAACACTCAAGTTCAGCAGTACAAGGAATCGTACCCTATGCAAGTAATGCCAAGTAAACATAACTTTTCCAGTAGGCTTTCAGTATAGATAAGTTAACAGATGCTTTTAATACTGCAACACCAGCAGAGGTATTTGGCTTAATATAATAAAGTAACTGTTGAGTTGTCACTGCAAACATATGACTTCCTGATGTTCCCAACAATACTGTTACCAGAGTGCCAATTGTTTTTTAAGGCTAACAATGTGTCAAGTTTTTTTTCAAACATATCAGAGGATTTGAGAAGTAATTTACGACAACTTTGTCAGAAGATTTGTGAATTTAGATGATGGTTTAGGGCGCATATGATCCATACCAACAAAAAGTCTCTGATATGTCTCAAGTGTGCAAAGGTTTTGGTGGATATTAAGTTCCAGGGCATAGGTAAGTCCAAAGAGCAGACAGCATGCTTTTGATAGGGTGGTCAGACGTCATATCACTGGATGTCCTTCTATGATGATGCCAATGACATCCAACTGATGGCACACATAAATCTTCATCGGGCACCTGCTAAGTTCGGCATGCACCTCTGTTTCATCATGACTCTATTGGTGGAAACAAAGATTAATCACACAAACATACCAACAGGTAAAAAGACAGGTGAGACAAAGACAAACTTTTACCATATGTGACTGAAAAGTTCAGAAACGCAGCTTTAAACCAAACACTTACATGGTGGTCACTGATGAGGTCTTCTTGTTTCTCCCCCATGTATTCGATCAGACATCTCAGAACCACTTCTCTCCTTTTCACCACAGAGGCTGATGGATTCTATCAAAAACAGTAAAACCTGATCAAAATTCACAGCCCAATTATACAAGAATAAAAGCCCAGCCACTGTATTTAAACTATGCAGGTGAACCAATGTGATCTGAAAGGAGTTCTGCATAAATAAATAAAATGTGTTGTAACAAGTAAGATACTGTTTAACAAATAAGTGCGAGTCAGACAACAAAACAAGCCCAAGAAAAGAAATAGCAACTGAGAGAGCATCCATGCCAGTGCAGTGTGCGTAATTATTCTACCAGTGAATAAATGCTGACCTTCAAATCCAAATTCAGATTGGAACTGAAAAAAGTGGATAGGCAGAACAGCTGAGTTGGACAGATGGACAGTCATTGCTATCCTTTCTGTTACATACACATTATAACACCGAGGACCAAGTATATGCTGGACAATAAATATCTTTTGGATGAAAAAGTTTTACATAACACAATTTTATCCTCTTACCTGTATGAGTGCCAACATCTGGGACTTGATTCTTTGACCGACAGCTCTTCCTTTTGCGTTGAATAGGGACAACAACTTTGGAGTGTTTATCCAGTTGTGACATGAATTTGGGCTCAAGTAAAATGCCATTAATCCTCAAAAACTCTTCATTGATCTGGAAGCACATGTATGTCTTTGTGGTTAGTTTTTAAAAGGGATAGGTTTTCATCCCACTTACAACATACAGAACTTATTCACTACCAAGAAGCTAGTTTTAAAGCTATACTATGCAGGATTTGTCAGCTGCTATAAGAACACACCAAATACAGTTGTGATCAAATTTATTCAACCCCCAATGCTGCGAAGGGTTTTATGGAATTCAGTGCACATTTGTAATTGTGTTCATAATGAAATCTTACAAGGACTTGTTAAAGAACTAAATGCAACTAAGATAGCATCAATTTTTTTTGTCATAAAGTATTAAATGGCCTTTTTGTGATTTCTTCATTGACACAATTATTCAACCCCTAAGAACAGAGGTTCATTCCAGTGTTTTCCATCAGGTATTGAAAACATCTGTGGATGTCAACGAGCAGCAATCAAGCATGATAAGCACCAATTAGGCAGATTTAAAAGGACTGTGATACTCAGCTCCTTCTAGACATCTACTGGTGTGTTTCCAAGCATGGTGAAGGCAAGAGAATGGTCCCAGAAGACAAGAGAAGAGGTTATTGCTCTTCACAAGAATGGCAATGAATATAAAAAGATTGCGAAGTTGTTAAATATTCCAAGAGACACTATCGGAAGTATCATTTGCAAGTTCAAGTTAAAGGGCACAGTGGAAACGTTACCTGGTCGTGGCAGAAAGAAGATCCTGACCGCGACTGCTGTGCGCTACCTGAAGGGTAATGTGGAGAAAAATCCCCGTGTGACTGCAAAGGAACTGAAAAAAGACCTGTCAGATGTGGGCACTGAAGTTTCAGCTCAGACAATAAGGCGCGCACTGCATAACGAAGACCTCCATGCCAGAACGCCCAGACGCACCCCCTTGCTGACTCCAAAGAACAAGAAAAGTCGACTGCAGTATGCCAAAAGTCATGTGGACAAGCCACAAAGGTTTTGGAACAGTGTACTGTGGTCAGATGAAACTAAATTAGAACTGTTTGGGACAATGGACCAGCGCTATGTTTGGAGAAGGAAGAACCAGGCTTATGAACAAAAGAACACCTTGCCTACTGTGAAGCATGGCGGGGGGTCAATTATGCTTTGGGGCTGTTTTGCTTCTAATGGTACAGGAAAGCTTCAACATGTGCAGGGTACCATGAATTCCCTTCAGTACCAGGAGATCTTGGAGGAAAATGTGATAGAGTCAGTCACAAACCTGCGGCTTGGGAGACGTTGGACCTTCCAACAGGACAATGATCCGAAGCCCACATCCAAGTCCACTAGAGCATGGTTGAACATGAAAGGCTGGAACATTCTAGAGTGGCCATCGCAATCACCAGACTTAAATCCAATTGAGAACCTCTGGTGGGACCTAAAGAAGGCAGTTGCAGTGCGCAAGCCTAAGAATGTGACTGAACTGGAGGCTTTTGCCCATGAAGAATGGGCTAAGATACCCATAGGTCGCTGCAAGACACTTGTGTCAAGCTATGCTTCACGCTTGAAAGCTGTCATAACTGGAAAAGGATGTTGTACTAAGCAGCCCCGTCGACAGGGGGGGACAACCGGGTCTGTTGTCCCGGGCCCCAGGGCCAGGGGGGCCCATCAAAGAGCCCAGCAATTTATTTTTTATTTAAAGTCATTTATTTTTTATTTAAATTTTATTTAAAGACACTTTTTACAGTGTAGGGAGTTTTTCCTTGCCACTGTCGCCTTTGGCTTGCTCATTAGGGATTTGGACCCATAGTATTGTTAACCTTGTAAATCCTGTAAAGCACTTTGTGACAACATGTGTTGTGAAAAGCGCTATACAAATATATTTGATTTGATTAATTTAATTCCGGAGTTGCAGCTACATTCCAGAACTATTTAAATTTCCTCTGTCCCGCATATGATCCCATACAGAGCTAATTTTCCCTGTTTTCTTTTTCCATATGGCTGCCCGCCTACCCAAGAATACTGAGATGAGGAGAGACTAGCCTTTCCCGAGATCCATCCTGGGCCAGTCACCTTCTGCCTAACCAGCTATGATGAAGGATCAACCCACTGCCCTGACTAACCAGTGTGATGAAGGATCAACCCACCGCCCTGACTAACCAGTGTGATGAAGGATCAACCCACTGCCCTGACTAACCAGTATGATGGAGGATCAACCCACTGCCCTGCCTAACCAGTGTGATGAAGGATCAACCCACTGCCCTGACTAACCAGTGTGATGAAGGATCAACCCACTGCCCTGGACCCTCTCACCACCCCGAATTCTATGGCTGTACCGGGGCACTATTAACAACCATCCAGAAGTTAAGGACTGAATAGGAATTACATAGGAGAACTCATATATATAAATACACACAAAGATGAGATTTATTCATCCTTCCCATCTTTTCTTTGTTTTTCTATCTCTTTAATTGTTGTTATGGTGACTGGCATCGGCCAGGGGAGGATGGGTTCCCCCCTGAGTCTTGGTTCCTCTCAAGGTTTCTTCCTCATGCTCTTAAGAAGTTTTTCCTTGCCACTGTCACCCTTGGCTTGCACACAGGGGGCTTGGACTCGGACACTTGTAAAGCTGCTTTGTGACAACAACTGTTGTAAAAAGCGCTGTTGGAGCCATTTTTGTCTTTAATGTTCCCTAGATCCCTTGTGTTTGTACCCAACTAGAGCTGCCACAAACGATTATTTTTATAGTCGACTAATCACCGATTAATTTTTATGATTAGTCGACTAATCGGATCGTGCGTTAATTGAATATAAAACATACAGCTTATCACACTAGAATGCAACTGCTATTATATAATCATCATTAGATTTCAGCTAAAAATAAAAACAATTAAGATCATAGTTCATTAAACCTTTAATGAAATATGCAACTTGTTGCAACAATTATTAAAATAAGTATTAGGCACTGGCTTAAACAACGCAAAAATAAATACATTAATAAAGAATTTTTTTTTTAGGTTTTTCTTTCTTTCATTTGTCTCTGGCATCAAACGTAGCTACATATAAATCAAATTAGGTAGGTACCTGAAACTAAGGAATTATTCACAAAAATAAAGTTTTGGTCTCACTGATGTTACAGAAAACACACGAATGCGTGCTAAGGCTAATGAAACAAATCGCCATCACTAATGTTAACTTTTACAGCTACCACCAGAGGTGGGGACTCGAGTCACATGACTTGAACTCGAGTCAGACTCGAGTCATTAATATTAAGACTTTTGACTTGACTTGAAAAAATATTCAGAGACTTAGACTTGACTTGGACTTTTACACCAATAACTTGGGACTTGAATTGGACTTGAACCTGTTTACTTGCAAAGACTTGATTTTTTTTACCCCAAATCTAAATTTTAAAACGCATATTAATATTTATAAAGTGCGCCCCATTAATTTCATTTCCGTCCTTCTGACGCAGACCGGCGTTACACCAGATTCTGTGACCGTCGAGTTTTGTAACCACAGGGGGAGCTATTTCACAGTTTCTGTTCAGAGGCACAAACGCTTTACGAATGCTACGTAAACTACGCTGATGCACTTTCTTTACTCGGTTTGTTGGTGTCCATGAGCCAAAATATGACAGATGTTTATATTTACATTTATCGTATCTTAATTACAGAAATATACTTAAACAAGATTTACCATCCCCTCACCATTGCAGCCAACAAAGAAATCATGAATGGGATGTACAGGTGAGCCTTTTTAACTGGGCTCACCAATTCTGACGGCAGCCATCAGAATATGTGACCCCACTGAATCTCCAGGTAACAATAGTAGCCTACACCGTGACCCCACAATAACAGAAAACAATGAAAAAATAACCCTAACCTTTTATTAGTCTATATTTAAACATTTTATCCAAATGTTTAGAATAACCATTCGTAATGACAGCATCTTGCTTACGATGAAGCTTGCTATTTTCGTGTAAAATGATGTAACTAAACATTCTTGTTTAAGTACATTTATGTAATTAAGAGAAGATAAAATGTAAATGATCTGTCATCTTTTGGCTGGCGGACACCAACAAAACGAGTAAAGAAACGCATCAGCGTAGCATTCGTAAAGCGTTGGTGCCTGTAAAAAAAAAAAGACTCGAAAGGACTTGAAATTCCAAGTTTCAGACTTGGGACTTGACGGTTGCTTGTCTTGACTCGAGACTTGACTTGAGTTGACTGTCTTTACTTGAGACTTGACTCGGGACTTGAGGATAAAGACTTGGACTTACTTGAGACTTGCAAAACACTGACTTGGTCCCACCTCTGGCTACCACAATAAGTAAGTACAAAATTAACGCTCTGTTTACGGTAACGTTAGCAGCTAACTAGCGATTTAGATTACAGAGATGACGGTCCCTCTTCATCATTGTCACAATAAGCCACAACATGCTTCAGGTGCTCGTACATCGTGGTTGTGCTGCCGTGGAAGGAAAGTTCTGCCTTGCAGATATTGCACGCGTTTCGGAACCCGGTTACGGAAAATGATCCCACACTTTTGAGTTCCGTAGCCGGGTAGCCATGATACCAGTCTGTATAATGTCCTGGGATGTCGTCCACAGTGGACGACAGTGGACGACATCCCAGGACATTATACAGACTGGTATCATGGCTACCCGGTTACGGAAAATGATCCCACACTTTTGAGTTCCGTAGCCGGGTAGCCATGATACCAGTCTGTATAATGTCCTGGGATGTCGTCCACTGTCTACCTCGGTTTCCACTACTGTGCATGTGCGTTAGGGACAGAAAGGCAGACGCGACCGCAGCAGTATGGAGAGAGACTATTTTAATAGTCGACATAATCGTGACTAGTCGACTAATCATGGCAGCCCTATTACCCAACTAGATCTCCCTCATGTGGTGCATACCGGTCACTGCATCCATCGGGTTATCGGGTCCTTGATTTAAGGGAAATGGGTAGACCTGGCTGGTGCCTGGTCAGAAGAGCAAACAGTTTTTCCACCGCAAGCTGTAATTGATTTATTTCTTTAATTTGAGTTGTTGTTAATTTTATATATTATGTTTTGTCCAAATAAAACACCAACAAAACCAAAAGACAGCGTCTGCGCGTGAACTGGAGTATGGCTGGGACAAGCGCTATATAAATACATTTTGATTAATTTATGCTACGTCACTAAGGCTGCCTTTTTCCATTTACGTAATATCGACAAGCTGAGACATTTACTTTTGTTAGCTGATGCAGAAAAGCTGGTCCATTCTTTTGTCTCGTCAAGATTGGACTACTGTAATGGTCTTCTAATTGGATGCTCTAAACAGTCTATAAAGAAACTGTCAGGGCTGGTCCCAGGGTGGGTCCTCCTGTCGCCACCAGGAGGAGCCCACGAGCCAGACCTCAGGCTAATCAACGGTGATGGCATGCACCTGTCGTCCTGGGTTTATAAGGATGACAGACGCAGTGCCTCACTGCTGAGTTGTCTGCTTTCCATGTTGCCAACCTCCAGCACTTTTCTCTCAGTAGCCTGTTCACAGTGTCTTGCCACCCTGCCTCTTTCTTGTTTTAAGTTATTTTGTTTGTTATACTGTCTCTTCGAGTACTTGCCTCCTCCCTGGCCTCTCTCAAGTTGTCCTCCTGCTGTTATCCTTCCTATCCGTTTGGTTTTGGTTTTGGGAAGGGTTTTTTGTTCTTCGCAGTGTTTGCTAGCCAGCCAGTTACTTCCCCTGGCGTCCTTTGTTTCTCTTTGGTTTTTTGCTTGTTCTTTTCACGTTGATTTCATTCCATGACTGTTTTCGTTCTCCTGTGTCTTCCTCGTCGATTATTTCCATGATTGTTTTCTGTTCTCCCTCATCACCTTCACTGAATATTCAGCGTGACGTAGCTTTGTTTTCCCGTGCTTGTAACATTGCTTGGTGCACGGACAAGGCCCTTGGGTCCGCTACCTTAAGAAATCCGTGGGGAATTTCGTTTCCTACATCCCCCGCTCTGACAGAAACTACAACTTGTACAGAATGCTGCAGCTAGAGTCCAAACTAAGACTAGAAAATCTGATCATATTAGTCCTACTTTCTGCTATAGATTAGTCTTCCGGAGCCACATGCTAATCACTGGCACGTGAGCTATGTAAGTTTAAGTCAATGGTTGTTTACAGTTTTTTATAACTGCTAACATGCGTTTGTCCAATCTTTAATCACATTTTCAACACAACAGTGAACACAACATCAGTCTTCAGTGGCTATACAATTAGTACAATTCATGTTGTTTTTGCACAAAATGCAGTCATTTTCTATACACACAAGGTTACCCAATAACAAAATTCTGCATAATTTTTTAAGTACAGTAATGTATATTTACACGCACATACATACAAGCACAGCAGAAACACACAAATCATATGCACTCCAAACCCCCCCCCCCCCAACAAAATCGCACTGACTGCAGTTTCTGTAAATGAATTGATCATATTTCAGTATTATGTTCCTGCTGTTTCATTTGTGTTTTAAATATTGTGTGTGAGTTGTGAATCTCCTCATACTGTTGGGCAAGAGTGTAATGAAACCCACACTTATAATGCAGCTCAAGCTGCGGAGCGAGGAGGCTGACACAAACGCTGAGGAGAGCGAGATTTATTACAGGGAATTCCATATTCGAAGTCATTAGTACAGACACGGGTCATAACGGGAAGGCAATCGGAGTACGACAGGTAGATGGGCATACTCACCCAAGAACAAAACGAGGCAGGGAAACACCGAACAAGCAGGAACAAATACTAGACTGATCGTACTCACAACGATGACAAAACAGACAGCGAATTCCACAAGGGGCATGAATGAGCAAATGAACAAAGAAACAAAACATCCGATAACCGATATGAGAAACACAGGGACTATAAATACACAGGACTAAACTAGACACAGGTGGAGACACAGATGACATGGGCATTGCAGATGGGGGGAAACCATGGAGACAGACACGTGGGGAACAACACACACACAAGGAGCAGGAACCTGAAGTGACAGCTAGAGGGGGCAGGGGGGACATGACAACACTGTCCTCTAACCCATTCTAAAGCTTTTAATTCCTACCAGCCACACAAATGAACTCACAACTGAGAGTCAGTGCTAACAAAGTATTATTGTGTGTGTGTGTGTGTGTGTGTGTGTGAGTAGAGTCTTGATGATCTCCTCTATCTCTTGTCTCATTCTCTGAGCTACAGTGGTGGAGACTCTGTGGGTTAAATTGCTCCAAATTGAGTCCCCACATCCGCCACTGCATCTGCAAAACGCCCCCCCCTTCATGTCCATAACTCTCATCCTTTCCTGTTTAGATCTCTAACTGAGTCTGAATCTGTTCTTCCTCTTCTCCCTGTTACATTTCCTTCTTGTTCCTATTTTTATCCTTCCATCCACACCCTCCCCTCCATCTCTATCAACACACTGCCCTCCATCTCTTGTTCTCCTCTGCTATGCCTTGTTTTGTTTCTCTCTTTGTTTTACTCTTCCTTTAAGCTTGAATGTTTTATCGTCTCCACATCTCTCCCCCACCCCCGATCTCTCTATCCCTCTCTCGCTCTCTCTCTCTCGCTCTCTCTCTCTCGCTCTCTCTCTCTCTCTCTCTCTCTCTCTCTCTATATATATATATATATATATATATATATATATATATATATATATATATATATATAATGTACACTACACTCCTCTATGGCACACCACCTATCACTGCAGATCCATGTGTGATGCTGGAACAGGGTGCTGTGAAACAACCTTGCGTGACACACCTCTCCCCAGGACACGCCCACAGGCTGGCATGGCCTCGGAAGACACACCTCTCCCCAGGACACGCCCACAGGCTGGCATGGCCTCGGAAGACACACCTCTCCCCAGGACACGCCCACAGTTGGACAAAAGCAGAGAACAGTGGTATGGAGACCAGGCTCATGGCGACCCTAAACTCTCCTTACCTCCATACTCTCTCTCTCTCACACACACACACACACACATCACTTAGTTCCATTTACAACATTCAGCAGACTACCTTTGTCCAGAGCAATTTACAAAAGTCTCAATGCTTTAAATTCTCAATGGAAGAAATCATTATAGTAGTGCATTAGGCCAGAGTCTAAGACTGCTACTGCTTGAACTGTCTCAGAGAAAATACTTACAAAGAAAATGCATACAGGTTTTACATGTCGGAAGAAGTGTTGGCAATTAATGAAGAGCGTTGAAGGGCTTTGGATCATTCAAGTGCTTCCTGAAGGGTTCTGGATGTTTGAAGACAGCAAAGGACCCTGCTGTACAAGCAGATAATGGACGTTCACTCTACCATCTGGGTGCTAGTACAGGGAAGAGCCTTCAGGCATGTGCCATCCTGTCTCCTGAGGGGCGGCGGTTCAAGACAAGCTGCACCTCAGGCACAAAGAAGATGACATACGGTGGGTGGTGAGACTGGAGCCTTCAGTGGGGGGGGGGGGCATGTCCACTTTGGGCTTTATAGTCAAGAGTCACCTAATTTAGGTTACTTCAGTACACAAACTGTAGAAAATATTTGAAAAAATCAGTGTATAAATGAAGATGAGAACTGAAAGGAGGAATAACTGTTGTAATAATAAATAAATAAATAAATGTTATTGATGCATTGAATGGTGTATAGTCATATATACTGAACACCAGGATAATGTTAACATCAGATCAAAAATAACTAAAATAACAGCTCTAGTTCCACAGCTCTCTGCCACCATCAGATAAGCCTGACTCAGTGTGACTATGAGACCTCACAAAGGCCATGTGAGTCTGACTAGAGGACTTTACAAAGGCCATGTGAGTTTGACTAGAGGACTTTACAAAGGCCATGTGAGTTTGACTAGAGGACTTTACAAAGGCCATGTGAGTTTGACTAGAGGACTTTACAAAGGCCATGCAAGTCTTACTAGAAGTAAGTTATAAAGTCCATGTAAGATTACAGGCACTCAAAGAAGCCATTTGAGACAATCTACAGGCCCTCACAGGAACCGAGTCTGATTGCAAGATGTCAGAAAAACAATATGGACCAGAATACAGGACCTCACAGAAACAATTTGGGTCAGAACACAAGACTTCACATAAACTAAACGGCTCTGCTAAATGTGTCAGAATATAGGACTTCACCAAAACCATGTGGGTCAGAACACAAGACTCAACATAAACCACAGGGGTCTGCTAAATGGTCAGAATATAGTACCTCACAGAAAACATGAGTCTATCTACAAGACCTCACTGAGACCAAGTGGGTTAGAATACAGGACAGAAACCACAGAAACCATGATTATGATACCACACAGATTTTAGCTGTGGATAAAATTATGATAGTGTTTAATATTAAATCTATGGAATTAAGTGTAACAAGAGAATAAATAATAATGTTGAGAACATAAAGTTGTTGTTAGATTTGCATTCACATTTAACAGATATTTCTAAAGTGAGAACTATGGCAGCATCATACTCCTTCCATATTATTGGTTTAGCAATACAAAGGATCAGAGGGAGGGTGTGATGTACTCTGAGAAGGTAAGCTGGTCACCCCAAACCACCCCAAGGTGTTAGCAGTGTGTGGCATAGGAACAGCTAGGGTGTCTGCAGAGTGAAAGCTCCAGGAGACCCAAGCTGATTAGTTTCGTCTTGTCTGTTTTAGTTTCAGGCGATGGTTCTCCTTCCAAGAAGGAATGCAGTTGCTTATCCTTTCTGATTAATCAAACAAACCCAATAACATGTAGCCTGCTTTCCTGAGCACAGTCGCTCTCTCCACGTCACACGCACACACATACTCCCACAAGAGCATACTCCCACACACATACTCCCACAAGAGCATACTCCCACACGCATACTCCCACAAGAGCATACTCCCACACACATACTCCCACAAGAGCATGCTCCCACACACATACTCCCACAAGAGCATACTCCCACACACATACTCCCACAAGAGCATGCTCCCACATGCATACTCCCACAAGAGCATGCTCCCACATGCATACTCCCACAAGAGCATGCTCCCACATGCATACTCCCACAAGAGCATGCTCCCACACACATACTCCCACAAGAGCATGCTCCCACACACATACTCCCACAAGAGCATGATCCCACACACATACTCCCACAAGAGCATGCTCCCACACACATACTCCCACAAGAGCATGCTCCCACACATACTCCCACAAGAGCATGCTCCCACACGCATACTCCCACAAGAGCATGCTCCCACACACATACTCCCACAAGAGCATGCTCCCACATGCATACTCCCACAAGAGCATGCTCCCACACGCATACTCCCACAAGAGCATGCTCCCACACGCATACTCCCACAAAAGCATGATCCCACACGCATACTCCCACATACATACTCCCACAAGAGCATGATCCCACACGCATACTCCCACACACATACTCCCACAAGAGCATGCTCCCACATACACATACTCCCACAAGAGCATGCTCCCACACACATATTCCCACAAGAGCATGATCCCACACACATACTCCCACAAGACAAGAGCATGCTCCCACACACATACTCCCACAAGAGCATGATCCCACACACATACTCCCACAAGACAAGAGCATGCTCCCACACCATACTCCCACAAGAGCATGATCCCACACACATACTCCCACAAGAGCATGATCCCACACACATACTCCCACAAGACAAGAGCATGCTCCCACACATATACTCCCACAAGAGCATGCTCCCACACATATACTCCCACAAGAGCATGATCCCACACATATACTCCCACAAGAGCATGATCCCACACATATACTCCCACAAGAGCATGATCCCACACATATACTCCCACAAGAGCATGCTCCCACACAATTATTCCCACAAGCTGTCCCGACTCTGTCCCGAGTCCTGCTGTAGATTGCTCCTCCTTAATGGACGTGGTTCGAGGAGGTAATCTAATTCATGGGCAGCAATTAAAAGCTGAAAGAGACCTGTCACTATGAATTACCAATACCTTCACTCACTGTTCCTATCCACTCACTCCCCCTGACACACGGATCCACCTGACCGCCTCACCCACGGCAGCCAGCACCCATCACGCCTCATCCACGCGCTCTAATCCGCTTCTGGCGACGACATCCTTTCAAATCAGCGTATAACCGTCATCACTACACCACGCATATGCTCTCATTTGTCCCTGCGTTCATCAGACAATTATCTGCCCTGTTACTAATGAAGTAATCACCACTTCATACGCTGTCGTAGCACATCTTCCAGACCAAGACCGTTGAAAAGTACAAACAAAAAATAGGGTCTTTGAAGCCACTAACGCTTCGAGTACAGACTGCAGGATTGATGCCTCGGGTAGCCGGTCCGTCATCACCACCTCCAGAGATGACATACGGTGAAGAAAAAGACTCTTTGTTCAGTTCATTTACGACTGCCTTCCGTTTGACTAACTTTTCATTTTCACATTTCGGTATTCTGATATGTAGAGAAGAATAAAAAGTCTGTTTTATTACAGGATAATAAGATCTGCCTTAAGATCTAATGTGAACTGTATCACTCTAGTACACAAATAACGCTCTATAAAGATTTCTGCAACGTAAAGAATTCCTGCACTGTATACAGGGAATTCATACGCCATAATCAATGTACCATTGCTGTGAACGTGGTGGAAAGCAACATTCTGTACATTGTATTGTGCTTTACGGATATGACTAAACTGAGACACCAAAACCTCCAGCAGCGAGCGAACAGCATCCCAACAAGACAAGAACGGGGCGGAAGAAAAATCAACGCTGTCTACACTTCACTCCTGAATTATACTAACAACTCAGTCAAAAACCTTCTCCAAACAGTTCATTTCAGCTCATCTTCACAAATTTGGAGAACAGTGAAAGACTATGGCAAATTGCTCATCTTTGTCACCAAGCCTTTCAGCTCCACAGTGTCCGTAATAAACTCTGTGGGCTTCCAAAGGCTGAGAAAACAGCAGTAATTTGCTTTCTGGAGAATATCTTTTCATGCAAACATGGCAACCTGAAATGGTCCACTTTTTTGTTAATTTAATAGACAGTAGCTCTTTATAACAGCCAGTGAATTCTCGGCCTGAGCACATGTACACTGTGGAGACCATAAGAAATGCAGGAAAGGTTTATATGTATATGTAGCATTAATGTAGCGTTATTAACGCAGTCACCCACTCCGTGACTTTTTAAAATTGAGGCCTGTACGTTTCATAAAGTTTGGCTTAAATAGATCATGCTGGCCGTTACTGTCACATTGCATTGTGAAAACAAGAAAAACAGACACTCATTATACTGTAGGATACACCCTGCTTGGCTTTAATCCAATCACACTTCCTTCTCTTCTGTCCAAATAACCATATTGTTATTTTGTTTGTTTTGCTGTGATGTCCTATGGTGAATATATGCGTATGTGTGTATGTGTGTGCATGTGTGCGTGTCAGTTCTCCCTGCTGCTCAGACCCCCTTATGCACACAAGTGGCTGATAATATCTTAAACCTTTCATAATCCATTCAGAGCAACTTTTATTTCTTACAGAATAAAACGGGGCTCAGTTGCATTCTCTCAGCCTGGTGTCTTTGTTTTATTTTGATAACCCATTTCCTCTTTCAGGGCAGAGGGTTGCTAGGGGAAGGCAGGATTCTGTTAATGCAACACTACTGATGCAGGAGCTGCCAGGGCAGACTGAACCATTTACATCCTTCATGGGGGGCAGACTGAACCATTTACATCCTGCGCTGGGGGGAGGGGCAGAGTAAGAACCCAGAAGACCTGCAGTTTTACTAATATATCTTTTTACTAAATTGTCTATTCAGTTTATTCATGTATCACCTAGAAACATACAACAGGACATAGACATATCACTGTTGACATATCACTATATACATATTTCTATAGACATATTGTAACGTTTCTCGCGCTGCGTAGCGAGGAGACGGACACAAACGCTGAGAAGAGCGAGATTTATTACAGGGCATTCCATAATCATAGTCGAAGTAGCTGGCAGAGGTCACAACGGGAGAGCCATCCAGATTAGACAAGTAAATGGGCATTTCAAGACTGGACTCAACACAACGGGGAAACACGGAACGGGTAACAGAAACACAGAGCAGACTCACGTAAAACAGCGAACAGGGAGGAACAAAGCATAAGCCGACTGGTAGACAAAACAACCGACCACCAGACAGGGGAAATACAGGGACTATATGAACACGGAACTAAACTAGGGACAGGTGCTAACAATGATGACAGGGGTGGGACTAACGGGCAAGGAATAACAGAAAACACAAGGAACAGACATTGGAGTGACAGCGGGGAGAGGGGGGCGTAGCCCTACGTGACACATATTTACATTTACATTTATGGCATTTGGCAGATGCCCTTATCCAGAGCGACTTACATTTTTATCTCATTTTTTTTATACAAGTGAGCAATTGAGGGTTAAGGGCCTTGCTCAAGGGGCACCCTCCGGTCACAAGACCAGTTCCCTAACCACCAGGCCATGACTGCCCTGTAGACATATCACTATAGACATATCACTGTAGACATATTACTATAGACATGTTACTATAGATATATAGATAGATAGATAGATAGATAGATAGATAGATAGATAGATAGATAGATAGATAGATAGATAGATAGATAGATAGAGCTTTATTTATCCCTTGGGACGGATCCCTTCAGGAAATTGCATAATATTACTATATTACTATAGACATATCACTGTAGACATATCACGTTAGATATATCACTATAGACATATCACTATAGATATATCACTATAGACACATCACTGTAGATATATCACTATAGACATATTAATATAGACATATCACTATAGACACATCACTGTAGACATATCACTATAGACATATCACTATAGACATATTACTATAGACATATTACTATAGACACATCACTGAAGACATATCACTATAGACATATTACTATAGACATATCACTGTAGACATATCACTGTAGACATATCACTGTAGACATATCACTATAGACATGTTACTATAGATATATTACTATAGACATATCACTGTAGACATATCACGTTAGATATATCACTATAGACATATCACTATAGATATATCACTATAGACACATCACTGTAGATATATCACTATAGACATATTAATATAGACATATCATATAGACACATCACTGTAGACATATCACTATAGACATATTACTATAAACATATCACTATAGACATATTACTATAGACATGTTACTATAGATATATTACTATAGACATATCACTGTAGACATATCACGTTAGATATATCACTATAGACATATCACTATAGATATATCACTATAGACACATCACTGTAGATATATCACTATAGACATATTAATATAGACATATCATATAGACACATCACTGTAGACATATCACTATAGACATATTACTATAAACATATCACTATAGACATATTACTATAGACATGTTACTATAGATATATTACTATAGACATATCACTGTAGACATATCACGTTAGATATATCACTATAGACATATCACTATAGATATATCACTATAGACACATCACTGTAGATATATCACTATAGACATATTAATATAGACATATCATATAGACACATCACTGTAGACATATCACTATAGACATATTACTATAAACATATCACTATAGACATATTACTATAGACATGTTACTATAGATATATTACTATAGACATATCACTGTAGACATATCACGTTAGATATATCACTATAGACATATCACTATAGATATATCACTATAGACACATCACTGTAGATATATCACTATAGACATATTAATATAGACATATCACTTTAGACACATCACTGTAGACATATCACTATAGACATATTACTATAGACACATCACTGTAGACATATCACTATAGACATATTACTATAGACATATCACTGTAGACATATCACTATAGACACATCACTGTAGACATATCACTATAGACATATTACTATAGACACATCACTGTAGACATATCACTATAGACATATTACTATAGACATATCACTGTAGACATATCACTGTAGACATATCACTATAGATATATCACTATAGATATATATTACTATAGACATATCACTGTAGACCAGAGGTGTCAATTCCAGGTTCAGAAAGTAAAAGTCCTCACCAGGATTTTGCTCAGGCTTCCTGGATTGTGTTGATTCTACTAATTTTACCTGGATTGCACTAATTAGAAAATCTAGCAAGCTTTAGCAAAATCCTGGTGAGGACTTTTACTTTCCAAACCTGAAATTGACAACTCTGCTGTAGAAATATTAATATAGACATATCACTATAGACATACTAATATAGACATATTATTATAGACATACTAATATAGACATATCACTATAGACATGTTAATATAGACATATCACTATAGACATGTTAATATAGACATATCACTATAGACATATCACTATAGAAATATTAATATAGACGTATCACAATAGACATGTTAATATAGACATATCACTATAGACTTTTTAAAGTCTCTTCTTCACTGGAGTGGTAGGAAGCTGGATACACCACCCATGCTGATGATACAGAAATAACATGAACTCTGAGAGTCCCTAATTGATCGACTGTGCACATATAGTAGTAGTCAAAGGTGAAGATACACCTGAATTATTGTATGTTTCTCAGAGCCTTAAAGGCATTTTAATCTAAAGGCTTATGTTAAAAATAATTTAGATTTCATAGAGATAAATATGAATAGCTGATACTCTGTATATATATTTATTTCCAAAACAAAAAGTGTCTATAAAGTAAAAATTAAAAATAAATAAACAAATTCAAATGAATTTCAAATGCCACCTCAGCAAATATCTTAGTCCCACACTCTACTACGAACGAAAGTTGCGTGTGCGAGTGTCAATTGCTAAGCGGGAAGACCGCTAGCAACCGCGGACAATCTATAATAGTAGCAAAAACATAAACGATGCAGCGCTTTGGTGCATGGCGCTATAGTGAGCTATTTTTAGGCGACTCATGCTGTGGGTGACCCCTGGTTTATTCAATATTGACGGCAGCCTAACTTTTTGATTGGCAGCTAATTGAGCAATAGAACACGAGAAGGAGTGTGTTATCGTGAATATATGTACATGCCGTTACTTGACAACGCGTCCGCGGAGTGATACAGAGAATGAGAATACCGTGCTGTTATCGCACATATCTGCACGGTTAGAACACTTCTCAACCAGTCGGATTGTGAACTAACTGTTGTATAATTGGCGAATAATCATTTAGTGTAAGAAGGGGAGGGACAACTGTGAATTTTGATTGGACATAAATTTAAGTAGATTTCTCGATGGGACCAATTAGGTTTACAAATTTATATGTAATTCATTGGCCCTTTGGCGAGCTACTCGGAAAGGGGTGGCGAGCTACTGGTAGCTCGCGAGCGACGTGCTGGAGACCCCTGACCTACACTATACCTCAATACTTACATTATACCTCAACATCTACACTGTAAAAAATCTTTGTTTGCTTATGTTCTGTGAATATAAAAATTTATGTGGGCAAAGCATGAAACATAAAAATAGTTACTCCAAAAACAAAAAACGAGTTGTGCCATCAGCTGCTGCATTTTTACCATTCAACTTAATATTTTGTGTTCAGTGAATGAGCATTATGGTTCTCAGTCAACATGTCAAGTCCAAAGTAAAAAACTGTGTTGGGCAAGCAATAGTGGTAGTGGTGAAACTAATGCGCATGCTCGAGAGAAGATTTTCTTGGCGCCTTCTGCACCAAAACTAAAATGAAGACCCAGCGTTTCACCATTTATCTAGAGGACTTCAAACGTTCACTGAGTGAAGTTAATGTGGATCTTTACTAAGCTAACACAACTAACTTGGTGGTGTTTGTTGAGTTTGAATTTTGAACTAGGTCGTATTTCAACATATTTTCCAAACGTATAGTTATCAAAACTAGAGCTAAGCCAACAAGTTGTTTTTCAGTGTTTAACTTTGCTATGAGTTTAGTAATGTTGGTGTTAATACTGTTGTGGTTGGCAAGGACAAGCTACCGATTAACGGTGACCGTTACGTAACGGTGAATTAACCTAAATTACTTTTTAGATACTTTTTCCAACCAAATACAGCTCCGCGATCAGTTCTCCCGTTTCCCTGGATGTGTGTTGTATGCGTGTTAGTGTGCCCCCTCCCTTAGAACCAGTGTGTTTTTGCCGTTAGCGTATTGCTAATAAATTAGCATTGAGCTAACGTTGGTGTCATGGCTCATTCTTGTTCTCCTGACTCGACGACGTTTCAATTTTTATTACATTTATAAAGCAGCTCTCATATACCTGTTTGGTAATATGTTATGTTTACTTTTTGACATGCAAATAAAATGCACAATTACTTAATTATATTCTGTATATTTTGAATTTACTTCATAAAGCATAAAATGTATAGTTCAGGCAACTTGGATACTAATGAATAATTACCTGAACTAAACAATTGTAGCTGGAACAATATAAAACATTTTGTTGGACTCACTAGGTGTATTTGGTTAATATAAAACATTTTGTTGGACTCACTAGGTGTATTTGGTTAATATATAACATTTTGTTGGACTCACTAGGTGTATTTGGTTAATATATAACATTTTGTTGGACTCAACTTATTTTCTTTAATTAGACTGAATTCTGTAGTTGTCAGCAGAACTTAAAACTTGCAATTTGCAGAGCTTAAATTAGACCAACTAAAAAAATTAGGTGCAACGGGTCACTAAGATTTTTTTAGTTGGTGAGACTTGAAATTTTTTACAGTGTACACTATACCTCAATACCTACACTATACCTCAATACTTACATTATACCTCAACATCTACACTATACCTCAACATCTACACTATACCTCAATACCTACACTATATCTCAATACCTACACTATACCTCAATACCTACACTATACCTCAATACTTACATTATACCCCAACACCTACACTATACCTCAATACCTACACTATACCTCAACACCTACACTATACCTCAACACCTACACTATAGCTCAATTCCTACTCTATACCTCAACACCTACACTATACCTCAATTCCTACACTATACCTCAATTCCTACACTATACCTCAGTACCTACACTGTTTTTTTTTTATGTAGACTGCATTAAACATAAGCAAAGACTGGTAGCGTAAGCCAATCAGATTTCAGCAGAGAGGTAAAAATGTCAAATGAACAACTGGTTTATGTTCATCTTACTACCTCACAAAGAACTACTGGACTGAGGTCCTTCAAAACCTCAAAAACACTTAGGCTGAAATCTGACACAAAAACCGTTATTTGTTTTGCTGGATCACTGTGTACGGTTTAGAGCATGAAGAATCAAACGTCCTGCAGTGTGACAATCTTGGCCATCTAATTGAACATCCAC
>NW_027507016.1:196373-251576 GCF_052324685.1 Brachyhypopomus gauderio
ACCATATTACCCAGAGGTGAACATTCCAGGTTCAGAAAGTAAAACTCCTTCCCAGGATTTTATTCAAGCTTGCTGCATTTTCTGATCAGTGCCAGCCAGGTAAAATTAGTGGAATCAACACAATCCAGGAAGCCTGAGCAAAATCCTGGTGAGGACTTTTACTGTCTGAACCTGGAATTGGCACCTCTGCCACCCACACTCCCCCCACACTCCCTCATACTCCACACACTCCCCCCACTCCACACACTCCTTCACACTCCACACACTCCCTCACACTCCACACACTCCCTCACACTTCACACACTCCCACACACTCCCTCACACTCCACACACTCCCTCACACTACCACCTGACTCCAGAGGAAAACTAAATTAAAAACAACTCCAAGATTTTAAATCTATATTTTTCCTTCAATAAGATAAATAAAGGTTTGGCTTTAATTTTAAAACTACTCAACCCTGCTGATTTATTCACAGTGACAACTGTGCTTAAACAGATGAAGAATAAATGTGCAGATGTTATCACAAAAGAGGGAAGAGGGCTCAGGGAACTGAGTACAGGGGTGAGTACAGGGGTGAGTACAGGGGGGATGAGGGTGAGTACAGGGGTGAGTACAGGGGTGAGTACAGGGGTGAGTACAGGGGGGATGAGGGTGAGTACAGGGGTGAGTACAGGGGGGATGAGGGTGAGTACAGGGGTGAGTACAGGGGGGATGGGGGTGAGTACAGGGGTGAGTACAGGGGTGAGTACAGGGGGGATGGGGGTGAGTACAGGGGGGAGTACAGGGGTGAGTACAGGGGTGAGTACAGGGGGGAGTACAGGGGGGATGAGGGTGAGTACAGGGGTGAGTACAGGGGTGAGTACAGGGGGGAGTACAGGGGTGAGTACAGGGGGGATGAGGGTGAGTACAGGGGTGAGTACAGGGGTGAGTACAGGGGGGATGGGGGTGAGTACAGGGGTGAGTACAGGGGTGAGTACAGGGGGGAGTACAGGGGTGAGTACAGGGGGGAGTACAGGGGGGAGTACAGGGGTGAGTACAGGGGTGAGTACAGGGGGGATGGGGGTGAGTACAGGGGTGAGTACAGGGGGGAGTACAGGGGGGATGAGGGTGAGTACAGGGGTGAGTACAGGGGTGAGTACAGGGGGGATGGGGGTGAGTACAGGGGGGAGTACAGGGGGGAGTACAGGGGGGATGGGGGTGAGTACAGGGGGGAGTACAGGGGTGAGTACAGGGGGGATGGGGGTGAGTACAGGGGTGAGTACAGGGGGGAGTACAGGGGTGAGTACAGGGGGGATGGGGGTGAGTACAGGGGTGAGTACAGGGGGGAGTACAGGGGTGAGTACAGGGGGGAGTACAGGGGGGAGTACAGGGGTGAGTACAGGGGGGATGGGGGTGAGTACAGGGGTGAGTACAGGGGGGAGTACAGGGGGGAGTACAGGGGGGATGGGGGTGAGTACAGGGGTGAGTACAGGGGGGAGTACAGGGGGGAGTACAGGGGTGAGTACAGGGGGGATGGGGGTGAGTACAGGGGTAAGTACAGGGGGGAGTACAGGGGGGATGAGGGTGAGTACAGGGGGGAGTACAGGGGGGATGGGGGTGAGTACAGGGGTGAGTACAGGGGGGAGTACAGGGGGGATGGGGGTGAGTACAGGGGGGAGTACAGGGGTGAGTACAGGGGTGAGTACAGGGGGGATGGGGGTGAGTACAGGGGTGAGTACAGGGGTGAGTACAGGGGGGAGTACAGGGGGGAGTACAGGGGTGAGTACAGGGGGGAGTACAGGGGTGAGTACAGGGGGGATGAGGGTGAGTACAGGGGTGAATACAGGGGTGAGTACAGGGGTGAGTACAGGGGGGAGTGGGGTGAGTACAGGGGTGAGTACAGGGGTGAGTACAGGGGGGAGTACAGGGGTGAGTACAGGGGGGATGGGGGTGAGTATAGATTGGAGAGGAGAGAGAGAGTGGGGGATGAGAATATGACAGAAAAACAAGAAGAAGAGTACGATAAGTACTGAGTGATGGAAGGATGAGTATAGAAGGATGAAGGGATGGGGTGAGTATGTACTGGAGAGGGAGAGAGAGACAGAGAACAGCAGCTTGACTTGAGGAGGGGTGAATCTCTTGATGAGCCGATACCATGGCCCCACACACCACCATGATCTGGAGTATGGTAATAATATGGTAATGCTATGGTAATGCTATGGTAATGAGATGCTAATCTGGGAGCAGTATTCTCCACCAGCAGGGAGAGAGGATTTCAGTGAGAGCGTTCACCACTGGGTGGAGAGGAGAGACCTCGTGCTCACTCCACTCTAAAACACATGTATTAAAGTATCAACATAACCATACAGAATCTATTATAGATACTGTACTTATCCATGAAAGAACACTTTTACCCATTTAACAATAAATGGATGCTAGTAGTGCTCTATTAACATGATGCCATTTGCACAGTGCCCACTATCCTGTGGCTGTTTTATTCACCTCAGCATTTTGGGAGTAAAATATTTTTTTTAGCATCCCATTAGCCCCTCCCACACCACACCCCCTCCTACACCATTAGCCCCTCCCACACCACACCCCTTCCCACACCATTAGCCCCTCCCACACCACTAACCTCTCCCACCACACCCCCTCCCATACCATTACCCCCTCCAACACCCCCTCCCACACAATTAGCCCCTCCCACACCACACCCCCTCCCACACCATTAGCCCCTCCCACATCATTAGCCCCTCCCACACCACACCCTATGCCTGAAAACACAGTATAATGTCATGCACAGAAACTATTCCTCAGGCACATTATGTCTATAGACAAGTATATTCAACTCAATCAATATAGAATTCCAGCTGCAAAACACCACACCACTATCTCATTAGAACTTAACAAATCACCACTAATTACATGACATCACACCACCATTACACAGCCACGCCCCTCAGGTACACACCCCTCACACGCCTGTCAGCCCCACCCCTAACAAAGGGTCTCAGCCAATAAGGAGTGAATAATGCTCCCTAGGCAGCTTGGAGCCACACCTTCCAGCCTTCTATTGAATAGTAGGAGGGGCACTGTGTTTGTGTGTGTGTGTGTGTGTGTGCATGAGTGTGTGTTTGTGTGTGTTTACATGCATGGGCATTTGTGTGTGTGTGTGTGTGTGTGTGTGTGTGTGTGTGTGTGTGTGTGTGTGTGTGTGTGTGTGTGTGTGTGTGTGTGTGTGCATGAGTGTGTGTTTGTGTGTGTTTACATGCATGGGCATGTGTGTGTGTGTGTGTGTGTGTGTGTGTGTGTGTGTGTGTGTGTGGTAGAGGTATTTGTTGTTCTTCTGGCTCTGCGTATGAAACATCATATGTGTAATAGTGCCATTATGTGTCCTGTTTGTCCTCCGTGAGGCAGCAACATCCCAGCCACCGCCACCCAGATCCCATTTCACTGGAACAATCCCCAGAACTCTGGAGCTCTCCACCACAAGCTCCCGCAACAGTCATTACGCCACCGAGAGACACAAACACCCCCATAACACACACACACACACACACACACACACACAATCCCTGGTAAACAACTCTACACTCAGCCATGAGCAGGAGAGAAGAGCCTCACTGCAACGGAGACGTACGTGCCTGACGAGCAACTCTCAAACATGCAGGTTCCTCTCTCAAACGTGCAGGTTCCTCGCTCAAACGTGCAGGTTCCTCTCTCAAACGTGCAGGAACGTGCAGGTTCCTCTCTCAAACGTGCAGGTTCCTCGCTCAAACGTGCAGGTTCCTCTCTCAAACGTGCAGGTTCCTCGCTCAAACGTGCAGGTTCCTCTCTCAAACGTGCAGGTTCCTCGCTCAAACGTGCAGGTTCCTCTCTCAAACGTGCAGGTTCCTCTCTCACACGTGCAGGTTCCTCTCTCAAACGTGCAGGAACGTGTAGTTTCCTCTCTCAAACGTGCAGGTTCCTCTCTCAAACGTGCAGGAACGTGCAGGTTCCCCTCTCAAACGTGCAGGTTCCTCTCTCAAACGTGCAGGAACGTGCAGGTTCCTCTCTCAAACATCTGCACTCTTCAGTCCTTCTCTGTCGTGCTCTTTGGCTGCGTGTCAGTGCGAACAGCAGAGAGTCAGTCAGCCAAGCAGCTAGAGGCCACAGATACACAGTTGAGCAGAATCTGAAGATACAGACTAGACCAGACCAGACCAGACAGACTAGACCAGACAGACCAGATTCCATGACAGACCAGACCAGACCAGACATAGCAAGCTTCCATTAAAACAGGAACTTCATCTCATAATTGTTCTTTCTCATGACACATAGGTAATGCAATGATCTTCAATCCGCAGTGATTTTGACTATGATGACACAGTACTGGCACTAACTAACAGTTCAGGGGTAATGTAGGGTAATGCAGGGTAATGCAGGGTAATACAGGGTAATACAGGGTAATGCACTCTGCTTTAATATACAGCTAACACTTGCAAATGACTTTGCTTATATTTATACGTGCTAAAAAGGCATCTAACATACGTCAGGAACTTGAGAATTATTTATTGGAAAACATGTTGAAGCTATATGATGAAAAGAGGAGAGAGAGAAAAGGGGAGAGAGAGAAAGAGATGTGCACCCCATAGGTCATTATGTTTACATGACTATGCCACAGGCGCAAAGTGCTAAATCCATTTTTCCGAGCACGGAATGATCCCTCTGACCAGTGTCCAGCAGGGAAAATCTCACGTGGTCTCGGTCACGACCTTGAATGACCTCAGCCCCCTAGCCAATACCCACATTCTCTTCTCCTTGGTACTAAATTTATGTATGTACAAAGTCAGTATCTGTGCACAGGAAAAGTGCAAAAACATTTGGATGTATATCTGTATTTATCTGGGGAAGCAACCGTCCCTCTGATCATGATTGTACATTTCACTAGTGTGCACTATGACCACTAGCTATGGAGCTCTTGTGACGCTGGCGTGTTGGAGGAAGGAGGAGACACGACGAGCGTCTTGCACACAGAACGTTTAATAACAAAAACATGAAAAGCCCAGCACAGACGATGCAAGCACGCAAAAGCGAAGGCTTACATAGGCATGAACTTTAGACAAAGACGAGCACAAGACACTGCGCGAACGCACATTAAATAGGTGAATTACACAGACCCACGTGACCTCGGGACAAGGCACAGGTGATACCACGAACACGCTCACAGACGACCCACGCCCACGGAAGTACAAACATGGACATAACGACACGCAGACAACGTAACGGCACGCCCACAGGGAAGGGTCCGGAGCTGTCACCGTGACAGCTCTCAGACGTCTATGGGTCTGAAGACCCAAAATATAACACCCATTCCCTTTAAAAGAAATAGAACACCCATTCCCTTTAAAAGGTATTAATGGTCTCTGTAGAAAAAGCTGGTGCGAAAGCCTTCGTAACATGAATATGTGAGAAGGTTCAGTGATCAGCCCTCGATTACAGTGGCATAAACTTCACCACAGCAGCCAACCCAGCCGACACGCTGAGGCGGAGACAAACACGATTACGTTACGTATAGCAGATATCAGGAAGAGCAGCGCCTGACGTGTCGGCCTCGTTCAAGGAAAAAAGTGACACAATTAAATTGCACTTAACAAAGGAGATTTAATGTCAATGACATTTTGAAGTAGCCCAAGGCGACAGGTTTTAAAAAGAGGGTCTCTGTCCCACAGGAGACTGGCCATGTCCACTCATAAAAGATCAGGTAGGTTGGACAAATTCCGACTGATATCTAATTTCATTCATCATAAGTACATCTCATGCACACATGCATCACACACACACACACTCACACTCACACACACACACACACACACACACACACTCACACACACACCAATTGATGCACAATCGAAACTGCATTCTGCAGTGTTTCTGCTAGCCACTCCTGCAGACGTAGTGTATGGTGGGAGTTCACTGATGGAGCGGTCTTCACCTCTGCCTCGTGCCTCGCCCGAGAGCGTGTACACTCGAGCGTCACACATGGTGATCCATGTGTTCCCTGACGCTGCTGTGGCACACACAGTCTCACTCAATGATCCAGCGTCTACGACTCTGCACGAAAGCCCCGCAAACCAGGACAGCCGGGGCCTTACGACTAAGCTGAAGCTGCAGTGTGTGTGTGTGTGTGTGTGTGTGTGTGTGTGTGTAGGGGGGGTGGGCTTGCGTGGAGGAGACATCTCGTCCTCGCACACCTGCAGAGGCGAAGTGAGAATGGTGGTGGTGGGGGGTGGAAAAGCAAAGGTGGGAGGGGCAGGAACGGGGAGCGCCTGGTGCCAGGCGCCCGGCAGGCCGGTGGGAGGCCTTCACCCTTCAATAAACTCCAGCGAAAGGTCAAATGCATGCATTATTCATGAGTCGTGGCAGCACCAGGGCCAATAGCATCGTCCGTGCACGGGCTGCTTCACACTGCTGTGTGGCACTGAGCTCACCATCAGCAGGTCCACAGAGTAGATGGAAATGTGTTTATCGTTCTAGTCTTATTTGAGAATATTCCAAGAGTCTATGATAAATATGGCAGCTTGTGCGGGGCTCTCTTCGGGATTATATTCAGTTACAGTACATGTTGATTACAAGACAACAAAATGCAGTGCCTTACTGAATGTATAATGATTTAGGTGTCCATTTCAGAAATGAATTGGTATGTGTATCTACTGGGGTACTGTTTGTAAAGGATTTTTTTAAATCTAACATAAAATATTCAAAAACCTTACTGTAATTTGATGAAAGTCAGATATCCTTAAACTGGAAATAACAGTCAGCACTTTCACAATTCTGCTTATAAAAGACCCTCAGTAAACGGATTTAGAAATGGGCCTGTATGTGGGAGGGGGTAACTGAATGCAATAAAGGCCGTTTAAAATATGCGCTGACCCGCGAGATCAACTGCAGCCCGTGCTCTTCGGCCAGAGCTCGCGCCGCCCTGCTGCCTCCCTCCAGCTCCACTGCGTAGAAAACGTGCGCATCGGTGCCGCGCTGCCCCCCGGCGGCCACGCAGCGCCACTGCAGCACGCAGAACGTCGTCAACGCAGCAACCCGCATCACACGTCCTGCGATTAAAAAAAACACAAAAAAAAGCTAATGATGTTGACAATTATTTCAACAGGCCTGTTTGTCATCCATAGGGACTAAACAAGGTTTTGCATGTGTTGGTCATAATTAATAAAAACTCATTCAACTGCTGAAAGGTAGTAAGGCTGTTCTCTACTGATATATATATATGGACGTGATGTTGGGTTTCGGTTTAGGTTTAGAATACTTGGACCATGTGCTGTGGGGGCACAGCAATACAATTAAAACAATTATACAATACAATTATACTACAACAATTACAACAAAAAAAACCAAACAAATATTCCAATCAATTGAACGTTCAAATGAAAACAACTTTTCCAGGCACAGTTGTATAAGCTGTGATACTGCAGATGTGAAGACAGTTCTGTGGACTCTCATCACACACCCTACACTGCCACACAATAGCAGTATTGTACAAATATAATGTGAACGCAAGCAAATATACCAGCAAAGATCTTTGCCCTCTCATGCTAAACGCTTTACTGCACTACAGCGATATGCATATTTCACGCAGACTAACTATGCAAAGCGATAGATTAGACCCGGGTGGTGGTTGAACACTTCAGGGTGGAGCTGTTAAAGCCGGGGTGGATCCGCGAGCGTTTGACACAGTCCGTGGTGGTGGAGCCGGTGGCCGGGCCAGCAGAGCCGCCTCCTCCTCGCCTCCTTATCGTGGTTATTAGCTTGCAGGTCACACGGAGGAGCAGCAGGATCTGCGAGGAATCAGCTGAACGTGCAGAACCTCTCGGCACCAACGGGCCCTGCTGCAAACCACTGCTGTCGCCTTCCGAACTTATACTTTTTTGTAAAATATGTCAAATTAATACAATTTATCCGTGAATGGATTTGGAGCACAAGTTGTTTTTTCCCTGAAAAAACACACTTTAAACCTGCACACCAAAAACAGCAGGGTAGCAGTAGGCTACACCTTAAACACTGTACAATACCTGTCACTGTTACAGGTTACTAACTTTCTACAAGACCTTCGAGGTTTAACAACAGATGTAAATTGACAGCCAGTGGCAGCTCTGCTATTTCACGCTAGTCTCTGTACACTTTCTACTAGGCTACTTGTAAATTGTTCTAAAGCATAGAATCAATTATATATTATGTTCAAAAGCACATTGAGTAATGGATGTTTGGCCCTGAAAAAAGCTGAATGACGTAGATTAAATATATTTTATTATTAGCCACGCAAATAGTTTATTTAGACGTATTTGTATATTCATAAATTCTGGTATGTCAAGCTCCGTGATGCAGACATACGTGAGACTAAAAGTTATGACGTCATGCCCCTGCTGCGCCAAACGCGCGTGGGAGATGCGTGAGAATCAGTCGAGCTGGGTCTCCCTTCACCACTACACGGGTGGGTGAATATAATCACAGCCTTCATCAACGCTCACAGTCATCTGAGCAAAGACTGACAGCAGAAAACAGACTAATTCAGTGGCGAGGCATCGGTATAAAACCACCACGCTGTAATGTATAACGATGATTTCTCAAGGGTTTTTACAAGCATAATATTTTGATCATTTACGATTTAGACTTTTTCCTGCGGTAACCATAATACAAATGCATCCATGTTTAAATTCGTTGACACCATATATCTAAACACATATAAGGCACCTTCAAAAAAATTAAAATCCCTTTATCTTAACATTTTTAAAACAAGAAAACAAAAAACGTTTACAGTAACAAGTGTTGTTTTTTGTCTTTGAAGACAAGAAATCCATCAGACAGCGTGTATCTCATAAAATAGAACATTTTGCATTGTATGAATTAATAGAAACTTTTTTCTCCTGATGAACTAAATTTCATCAGGTAAAGATAGATGTAAACATACTAGATGCAGTTTAACATGCATGTAGCGTTGTGTAATCCTGCGTTACCTGTGCAGCAGATAAGGCCCAACCACACGTCCATCCCACCGAGGCCCTGAGATCTTCAGCAGAAGTCTGGTCTGCTTGTCCACTGCCTCTCTTCAGACTCCCACATGCAAACACACACACTGACACGCACGCGCACACACCGTCCACACCGTCCACACTGCAATGCAAACCAACCCAGCGATTCCCAACTGTACACTCATATCAGCATGCAAATGGTGCGTTTATCTAAACGGTCTCTATTTCCACACACTTCTCCACTGCACCCTGGGCTCGAAGGGCCCACACTTCACACCACGAGGGCAACAAGAGCACGCACACCGCACAACGCACACCGCACACCGCACACCGCACAAATATCGCCATTCACCTTTTTATTAAGACGATCGTTGTAAAACTAAACGTGGCCCAGTCACACCTCCCGGGCAGTGTGGTTATCAGGACAAGCCCCTGTGTGAAGCTGCATCTAACGCACTGGCTCGGTTACTGCAGCAACCCCTGATATTCAGCATGCTGGTCTTAACCGAGCTCTGCTGGGCTAGGATGTGCCCAGTAAGTCACATAGCCAACAGGCCTAAAGCACTGAGTGTGGGGAGAGAGAGAGATAGAGAGAAAGAGAGACAGAGAGAGAGAGAAATAAGAATAGATTATTTGTTCCACAAGCTGAATATCAAGCGCTGGGGCCCAAGGCCCTACAGGGACTCTGATAAAGCACCTGGACATTTTTATAGACAAACCACTTATTCCTGTCCCCATATCGCGTGGGAAGACTGATAACTTTATATTTCTCCTGGGCTGAGTGCAGAAAGGGCCGGGGGGAACGGCCTTTCACCACGTTAATGGATCAGACGGAAGCCACGAGGCCCTGCGCAGATAAAGGAGACAGAGGCAATGTGCAGCACAATGGCACAGCCGTTTTGGGGAGACCCAATAAAGACTCAAATATGACTCATTATGTCGACTCATTGTACAGTATTAACTGTATGTCACTTTTTAGCGGAAGCTTATTATACACCTTCTTTATTAGCTTCAGAGGTCGGAAAGCAGGTCAATTTTAAAGGAAGCTATGTTTTACTATATTAACTTACCTTCGTTATGGCCTACAAAGACTTTCGCAAAAAGGTACGTTTGGTCGTCATAGTTAAAGCGAATGTCAATAAATCAGTCAGAGGTTTGTGTTGGATTGTGTTGGGTATGTTGGTCAGTGTGCAAACATCACTTCAGGGTATTCCTGCTCCCTCACATCAGACCTGATGATGGTGCTGGAATGTAAATCATGTTTGACATTATTTACACTGTTATCCAACTGTATGTCTGTAATTTCAGTGAAACACTGACGGCCTGTGAATCATTTTGAATGGGCTGGTTATTGCACGACACGCTGATTATGTGGGTCTATCTCATTCAGTACATCATGTGTGTTATTTTGCTGACCTTGAGGATTAAACCCAACACATCGAACCAACCACATTTTCACCTAACCTAATTGAAATAACCTAAACATGTCAATGTAAATTCTTAGTCTAATATAACATAAATAATGAATATCCTAGTGGAGACAGTAGAGACTAGGTTATCCTACTATTTCTTACCACTGTTGCGAATAACGCCGTTAAAAATAACGGCGTTAGGTAACAGCGTCATTTTGTCAGTAACGGTATAATATAATTCATTCCTTTTCCTGTCGTTTACCACGCCGTTGACATTACTGGTCATTAAAAGCGGTGCGTTACTATATATTGATATACTAACAGTAATCCAAGCGGGCCGCTGCCCAGGCTAGTGAGGAGTAACAGATCTCGATAGGTCACAGTTCTCGGTGTAACACCTGTTTAACTTAACAAGTCAGTAAGCGATTGGCTAAGGCAGCGTTATGGTAGCCAATCAGATCCAGTGTTTTTACACGTGTGCCGAAGCACAACCAGTGACACACGACACAAACGGAGAAGAGGCAGAAATGGCGAGTTAGGAGCAAGCCGAAGAAAAATTATTATTTTCAAGGTGGTGATATAAACATTATTTAAGAAAATACTTGAAGTTCCTGAATGTCTACCAGACTGGGTATTTGATTTATTTAATTAAGAATAGAGGCTTTATTGTTAAGTTTACTTCTGTTGTGAACAAAACAGTTGTCTCAGGTTGAGAGAATTTATTTTAATTTGATAGATGTAAATGCACTTTATATAGTGTAACTGTTTATTTTTATTTTATTTTATTTTTTAACAAAGATTTGGGATTTTAAATGATTTTATCCTGCACTGGTCTGTTGATGTGCAATAAATATCAAAAGTTAAACACCTTTCTGATCTACTCATTTCAACTGACTGTGAAAACTGCTTTTTCAAAAAATCCTTATTCATTGGCATATAACTTTTTTTTACTGTAACGCAAATAGTTACTTTCCCTGGTAACGAGTTACTTTTTTGAACAAGTAGTTAGTAACTATAACTAATTACTTTTTTTAAAGTAACGTTCCCAACACTGTTTCTTACTAACTGCATAGCGAGCAGTGTGATGTTTCTGGTGTGGACGTGCAGTGTTTGGAGTTGAGGTGGAGATTCCTCCCTCAACAAGCCCGTTTAGATTAAGATCACTATAATATAACCTCTATAACCTCCAGCTCCTCACTGGCACATCTAACACGTCTTTGCTGTGAGCATCAATACGACGAAGCCTACACAAGACTTTAATCCTGTGCAGCTTTAGATGTGCATTTCTTAAGATAGGACACACCCAACGAAGGTTGGAAATAACGCTCGATAGTCGAACAACAACTGCCTAATATTACACCTCCTAGCGCAGACTTCACACACTCCTTTCACATCTGAATACACCAATATACTCAAATATATTCACACACTCCTTTATACTCAAATATATTCACACACTCCTTTATACTCAAATATATTCACACACTCCTTTATACTCAAATATATTCACACACTGCTTTCACATCTGCGAGAATACACCAATATACTCAAATATATTCACACGCGAGGTGCTGGTTTTAAACGAGACCGGCCGCTCCCGCGTCACGGCGCTCTTACTGCGCTGCGCTGTCACTCAGCGTCTTATCACCGCCCCCGAAGAACTTTTGACCAATGGCGTGAGAAGTTCGGGAACGACATCCGCTTACGCATGCGCACTGGTCACGGCTCGGTGCGCGCGGGAGAGACGAGTTGAGACGGACGGAGCGGGAAGACTGGAGTGAGATTACCTGAAGACTGGAGTGAGATTATGTGAAGACTGGAGTGAGATTACCTGAAGACTGGAGTGAGATTATGTGAAGACTGGACTCATGTCGGTCTGCCCGCACTGACGGACGCAGTTCGTCGGTAGTTCCGTGACCGTCTCTTCCGTGCGGTCGCAGCCAGTCGGCTAACCGTCGGGAGGCGCTCGAGCGTCAGCTGCGTTAGATCCGCGTTTAGAAACGACACGTTAGTCACAGACGTGCCGACGACTCGCGTCTTCTGCCCTCAGACTAAATAAAGCGCGATTTAACGGACCGCCCGGACCGGGACCGGTCAACTCCCACACGGCGTGGTGAACGTGAACTACGCGCCGTTCTGGAAGTTTCTACGCTGCGTCTTGAACTCGGTGCAGGGACATGGAGGAGGACTTCAGTCAGTCCCTCACCCCGCCCGTGTCTCCCTTCACGGTGGAGGAGCTGCCCGTCTCCAGCCGCCCTCCCCACTTCTCCTGTGTGTGTGACCCGGGGAGAGAGGAGTCTTGTCGGCTGTCGTGTGAAGGCTACGTGGGCCGGGGGGCGTTAAAGAGGTACAGACCGGTCCTCCTTCATCTGAGCTGGGGGACGGTTCTGCAGCCCACACAGGGCGCTGGTCTGTCCATCAGGGACCAGGACGTTTGTAAAGCTGCTTTGTGACAGCGTGTGTCGTAAAAAAGGGCTGTTTAAATAAATTTGATGTTGACTAATATTCAAATAAGGGTGATTGAACACGTATACATCACATAAGCTATAATGTTTAGAGTGTAATCTTGGTTGTTTTCATCCTGTTGAGATTGCTGTTAAAATTGGACCCAGCTCCTGCGGATTTTGATGCAGACACTGTAGATATTTTTGGCTTCCCTTGGGTGACGGAGACAGCATTGGTGGAGTCTACCACACTTCTGTTTGGCTTGTTCAGGTGAGTGTGCAGATTGTATGAGATTTGGAGAACAGCCACACTGTCTGCTGACAGAGTCTATTAATTTCCTAATCTGTCCACTCTTTCAGGCAAAAAGTGTTCAGACTGGAATCTCTGGTGCACTCCAGCTCACAAGGCTTTGGTAAGCAGTCCTTTTCAACCTCTATGACAGTGGTCTTGATTCTAAAATGGACAGAGCAGTGTTAAAGATCATACCAGCCTTTAAATGCTTTTGTAGATCATCAGTAAACAGAATCTCTTTTTCCTATTTACATCATTATGCTCTAACATTAAATGGTTGGATAATATTTGGAAGACTAGCCTTATTTTTTCTAAAGAAACATACCACCTCCAGTACATTTGCATATGGGAATCAGGATAAATCTTTTTTTTTCCAAATGTATGGACCAGTTAGGTTTTTATTGTTTGTTTATTGTTAGGTTTTAGTCTAATTTAGGGTATGGTGTGGAAAAACTCTAAATGCCTATCAGGGTCCCCTCTGTTGATCCCTACACAGTCATATTAATGTCTAAATGACGTTTCCTCTCACCTCACGTTTCAGGTCAAGCGAGCAGCCTTCATTACGAAGCTGAAGAGCTGAGACAACAGTGCACACTCTTCCTCACATATGTTAAAGTCTTCATCTACAGGTGCGTCTGTCTAAAGCCAGGCCAAGAACGGCAAAAAGCAGAATTTTGGAGAGCATGCCAACCTGAACGTCCATTTCTCCCAAGGTTCCTGGAGGCTACACCCGCACTGGATGAAGGTCCGGCTCACCCGTTTGCGAGGCTGGAGGCGCAGCTGCCGTCCACGCTGGTGGAGCAGTTGTTCAGCATGACGCTCCTCATGGGCCGCCTCAGAGACCTGCCTGCCCACGTCCAGAGCACCTACACCATCCAGCACCCTGGGAAGGTGGGGCTGCTCACACATCCCCCTCTCAATGTGAACGGGCGCGTGAACGGAGAGAGACGTCTGCTCTATCTTCTCTCTCCAGCTGCTGCCTCCAGCCTGGCATCTGTTGCACCTGCACCTGGACGTGCACTGGGCTGTGCTGGAGATCCTGCACCTCCTGGGTCAGAAGATAATGGGTGAGGAGCACGGAAAGGTTCCTTCTCAATATATATCAATATATATATATATACACACACACACATGTGCACACACCCTCGCTGGCCACTTTATTAAGTACACCAGTCAAACGGCCCATTAATGCAAATGTCGTTTCAGCCAGTCACATGCCAGCAACCCAGTGCATTGCCAAAACAATCTTCTATAGTTCAAACCGAGCATCAGAATGGGGAAGAAAGGTGATTTAAGTGACTTTGAATGTGGTTGTTGGTGCTAGATAGGCTGGTCTGAGTATTTTGGGAACTTCAGAAACAGGTGCTTTTCAAGCACAACCATCTCTAGGGTTTACAGCAATGGTCCAAAAAAGAGAAAATATCCAGTGATTAGCAGTTCTGTGGGTGCAAATGCTTTGTTGATGCCAGAGGTCAGAGGAGAATGGCCAGACTGGTTTGAGCTGATAGAACGGCAACAGTAACTCAAATAACCAGTCGTTACAACCGAGGCACGCAGAAGAGCATCTCTGAACACACAACACGTCAAACCTTGAGGTGGATGGGCTACAGCAGCAGAAGACACACCAGGTGACACTCCTGTCAGCTAACAACAGGAAACTGAGGCTACAGTTCACACAGACTCACCAAAATTGGACAATAGAAGATTGGAAAAACGTTGCCTGGTCTGATGAGTCTCAGTTTCTGCTGCAACATTCAGAAGGAAGAGTCAGAATTTGGCGTCAACACCATGAAAGCATGGATCCATCCTGCCTTGTATCAGCGGTTCAGGCTGGTGGTGGTACAGTGGTGTGGGGGAGGAATGTCTCCAGTACCTTGTTAAGTCGGTCACCAAGAATTAAGGAAGTTCTGAAGGCAAAAGGGGCTCCAACCGGGTACTAGCGAGGTGTTCCTAATAAAGTAGCTGGTGAGTGTATATATACATATTTATAAAAATAAATATGTATATATACACGTATTTGTCCATATTTGTTCTTACAACTCTGGTTCTTTAGATTTCACCTCCCATGATGGTGCTGTTGATAAAACATGCAGAATGTTGTTTCCCATCTCATCTGATCGGTCCAGTGAGGGTGCTTAGGTCACCTTACCTTTGAACCCTTCTGAAACCAGCATGATGTTGGGTGCAGGCTGTAAACTTGAGGCTTTATGATCACTCCTGCTGTTACCCGTACCAGGTCAAGTGGTGTATGCCCACCAGTTTGTGGATTTAACAGGAGAAACCCTCACCAACATCAGCCTGTTTGAAGACCACCTCAACAACCTGCTGTGTGACCTTGTGGGCCTGGCTATGAACAAGTATAGTAAAGTGGGTGTCTGCACATCTGCTTATAAATATGAGGTAATGTCATGAATATATGTGTGGTGGGGTGTGACATTCACCATGTGACGTGTCTGTCTCCAGGTGAGGGCTAGCGAGGCCCTGAGCACCACTCACTACCACTGTGTGTGTTCCAAAGAGCTCTGGGTCCTCATCATTCACCTGCTGGACCACAGGAGTAAAACCCTCCACACACAGGTACACACACCACTACACACACACACGTAAATGTGCATAAACTCGGAGTCCACTCACGGATGCTGGTGGACACAGTTAAACTCATCATGCTGGATCGTGTCTTCTCAGTCCTTTTGGGCCTATGTGAACACACTGCTCCAGTCTGTCCTGAAGGGGGAGCTAGCGAGACAGGAGCTGGGGCTCCCAGCTCACTGTAAGGACCCGCTGGGCTTTACCTGGTGGCTGCTCACACACATCGCACAGCTGGGCATGTTCGGCCGCAACGGCACCCTTCAGAACCAGGTACTGCAGCACCAAGCAGGGACAGACTTCTGGCCTCACGGTCACATGCTACTGAAGGCCTCGGTTTATCTGGTTCAGGTGTTAGATGTTTTGTTAGAGGTCTGGAACTAAACCCTGCAGGGTGGCAGATCTCTAGGAGTTAGACGCCCCCTGCCTTTATGAATGGAACACACATGAATGGCTTGACTCTGAAATGGGTCAGCAGGCTGTGTGTCAGTTTAGAGGAGTAGTTTCACATGGATGCCGTTGCACTGTAAAAAAAAAATAAAAACCTCACTAACATGTTTGTGTCTTTCAGAAACAGATGGAGGATAATTGGAGCTTTGTGTCTGAGCTACTGAAATCCAGCTGGGATGTGAAGGTGATGGTTTTGTTTAGATGGCTTATTCAGAGGGACACTATAGACAGCCAGACTCCAGCGCGTGTGTGTGTGTGTGTGTGTGTGTGTGTGTGTGTGTGTGTGTGTGTGTGTGTGTGTGTGTGTGTTTTTGTGTGTGTGTGTTTTTGTGTACTTCTGTGTGCACTGATTTAAAAATCTTCACAATCCGTGTTTAGCAAGGCACGGTTTGTATTGTGTGTGTTGTGAAGGTTTTGTGTGTGTGCTATGGCAGGCCGGGTTACAGGAGGAGCACGTCCGCATGCACGTACACTGTTGCCTCAGTCTCAGTCTGATGTGGACGTCTAATGTCGGCGCTGTGGCCACTCTCTGGGAATACTTCAGCAAGAACCTGGTGTGTTAGCCACAGACATTTCGTCATGACTTGCATCATCCCACTGCCACACAGAGACCTGTAAGAGTTTAAATAAGACTCACTATCTAGAAATCTAAGCCTACTTTATTCTCACCCGCTGCTTCAACCGAAACGGCACTTGAGTGCACACAGTGTCGGGTGCTGACAGTGGCTCACAATTCATCAACCCCTTCCTCATTCATCAATGCTCTGTTTCTGACCACAGAGCCACTGCTAATCAGATAACATTGTAGGGGAGGACTGTTTACCTCAAGGCAGAAATAGCAGCGACGTGTGTGTGGGTGTTATTGTTGAACTTTAGTTTTTCCATGGAGATGCTGATGGAGTGCTTCATAAGGCCTCATTCACTCACTCACTTCATCTTTCTCCATGTTGCTTTGTTTGGATGTAGAGTGGATCGTTCTCTGTGCCCTGGTTGGGTGTGTCCGGATTGGGCAGTGTTAGCCCCTCCCCCCTCGCTCTACTGGAGCAGGCCAAGAGCTGCAGCAGCCCCGCCCCCCTGGCTTCCACCAGCCACACCCAACTCTACCTCTCGGCCAACTCGTTCCTCATCTTCCTGCGTGTGCTGGCACTGCACCTGAAGCAGGAGGGAGCCCCTGGCGCCCCCTGGAGGCAGATCAAGGGCAGGCAAGTGGCGGAGTGCAGCTGCATCTGCAGTGTTAATAATCCAGGGTTGGGTGAAGTGTCCTGTAGTGCAGCTGCATCTGCAGTGTTAATAATCCAGGGTTGGGTGAAGTGTCCTCTAGTGCAGCTGCATCTGCAGTGTTAATAATCCAGGGTTGGGTGAAGTGTCCTGTAGTGCAGCTGCATCTGCAGTGTTAATAATCCAGGGTTGGGTGAAGTGTCCTGTAGTGCAGCTGCATCTGCAGTGTTAATAATCCAGGGTTGGGTGAAGTGTCCTGTAGTGCAGCCGCATCTGCAGTGTTAATAATCCAGGGTTGGGTGAAGTGTCCTCTAGTGCAGCTGCATCTGCAGTGTTAATAATCCAGGGTTGGGTGAAGTGTCCTCTAGTGCAGCTGCATCTGCAGTGTTAATAATCCAGGGTTGGGTGAAGTGTCCTGTAGTGCAGCTGCATCTGCAGTGTTAATAATCCAGGGTTGGGTGAAGTGTCCTCTAGTGCAGCCGCATCTGCAGTGTTAATAATCCAGGGTTGGGTGAAGTGTCCTGTAGTGCAGCTGCATCTGCAGTGTTAATAATCCAGGGTTGGGTGAAGTGTCCTGTAGTGCAGCTGCATCTGCAGTGTTAATAATCCAGGGTTGGGTGAAGTGTCCTCTAGTGCAGCTGCATCTGCAGTGTTAATAATCCAGGGTTGGGTGAAGTGTCCTCTAGTGCAGCTGCATCTGCAGTGTTAATAATCCAGGGTTGGGTGAAGTGTCCTGTAGTGCAGCTGCATCTGCAGTGTTAATAATCCAGGGTTGGGTGAAGTGTCCTCTAGTGCAGCTGCATCTGCAGTGTTAATAATCCAGGGTTGGGTGAAGTGTCCTCTAGTGCAGCTGCATCTGCAGTGTTAATAATCCAGGGTTGGGTGAAGTGTCCTGTAGTGCAGCTGCATCTGCAGTGTTAATAATCCAGGGTTGGGTGAAGTGTCCTGTAGTGCAGCTGCATCTGCAGTGTTAATAATCCAGGGTTGGGTGAAGTGTCCTGTAGTGCAGCTGCATCTGCAGTGTTAATAATCCAGGGTTGGGTGAAGTGTCCTGTAGTGCAGCTGCATCTGCAGTGTTAATAATCCAGGGTTGGGTGAAGTGTCCTGTAGTGCAGCCGCATCTGCAGTGTTAATAATCCAGGGTTGGGTGAAGTGTCCTCTAGTGCAGCCGCATCTGCAGTGTTAATAATCCAGGGTTGGGTGAAGTGTCCTCTAGTGCAGCCGCATCTGCAGTGTTAATAATCCAGGGTTGGGTGAAGTGTCCTCTAGTGCAGCCGCATCTGCAGTGTTAATAATCCAGGGTTGGGTGAAGTGTCCTCTAGTGCAGCCGCATCTGCAGTGTTAATAATCCAGGGTTGGGTGAAGTGTCCTCTAGTGCAGCCGCATCTGCAGTGTTAATAATCCAGGGTTGGGTGAAGTGTCCTGTAGTGCAGCCGCATCTGCAGTGTTAATAATCCAGGGTTGGGTGAAGTGTCCTGTAGTGCAGCTGCATCTGCAGTGTTAATAATCCAGGGTTGGGTGAAGTGTCCTCTAGTGCAGCCGCATCTGCAGTGTTAATAATCCTGGGTTGGGTGAAGTGTCCTGTAGTGCAGCCGCATCTGCAGTGTTAATAATCCAGGGTTGGGTGAAGTGTCCTGTAGTGCAGCCGCATCTGCAGTGTTAATAATCCAGGGTTGGGTGAAGTGTCCTGTAGTGCAGCTGCATCTGCAGTGTTAATAATCCAGGGTTGGGTGAAGTGTCCTGTAGTGCAGCTGCATCTGCAGTGTTAATAATCCAGGGTTGGGTGAAGTGTCCTGTAGTGCAGCTGCATCTGCAGTGTTAATAATCCAGGGTTGGCTGAAGTGTCCTGTAGTTGAAAGGCAGCAGAGTTTGCTGTGTAGTGGATGGCATGACAGAGGCTTCCGACACAACAAGGTGTCTCATATTCATAAATGTGGTCTCTAGGGGGTGTGTGTGTGTGTGTGTGTGTGTGTGTGTGTGTGTGTGTGTGTGTGTGTGTGTGTGTGTGTGTGTGTGTGTGTGTGTGTGGGTGTGTGTGTGGGTGTGTGTGTGGGTGTGTGTGTGGGTGTGTGTGTGGGTGTGTGTGTGGGTGGGTGTGTGGGTGTGTTTGTGGGTGTGTGGGTGTGTTTGTGGGTGTGTGGGTGTGTTTGTGGGTGTGTGTGTGTGTATTTGTGGGTGTGTGTGTGGGTGTGGGTGTGTGTGTGTGGGTGAGAGTGTGTGGGTGAGAGTGTGTGGGTGAGAGTGTGTGGGTGAGAGTGTGTGGGTGAGAGTGTGTGGGTGAGAGTGGGTGTGGGTGTGAGTGGGTGTGTATTTGGGTGTGTGTATTTGTGGGTGTGTGTGTGGGGGTGTGAGTGTGTGTGTGTGTATTTGTGGGTTGGTGTGTATTTGTGTGTGTGTGTGTGAGTGTGTGTGTGTGTTCTGCTGTCTTCCTCTGAAGCGTTGATATTTCTCCCCTGGAGAGCACCAGGCTCTGGTGTGTTGGGGAAAACAGCCGTAACAGGAACCCAGAGAGAGCCGCCCCTGCTCTGGGTCCAAACCCAGCCTCGCCCTGCCGCCCAGCACAACCACAGCTTGCTCTCAGGACGGTTCCTCCTGGTTCCGCTCAGTGGGGAGCCAGGGAGCGGCCGGGATGGACTAAATCCGGATAATGACTTCCCTCTGTCTGGAGTGTGCTCAGACGCACGGCAGACATGAAGGCTAATTAGCTAACGAGCGTGGCGGTTAATTCGCCTTAACGAAGGCATTCGGGTTTCCAGCAGCACTGGAGCGGGTGCTGGCAGGACCAGCCAAGGCTGGGCGAGCTCCAGAACCAGCCCTCGTCCCCACGCACGTACACACACACACACACTCACACACACACACACACACGGGGAAGAGTGGGCCGGGTGCCGGTGGCGAAGCGTGTGGTGCATTAATAAGAGCAGCAGGGAGTGTGTTCAGGCTTCGACTCTGGGAATCTCTAACATCTGCTCATCCACAGAAAAAAGCTGCCTGGGATAAACAGACAGACAAACAAACAAACAAACACAAATAAGCAGGAATAAACACCACAACACTCTTCCAGTCTGCCATCTCATAAACCACTGGCCAGCTCTCAGTGTAGGCTTGATCCTGCCAGCCTAAACCCTGTGTGTGTGTGTGTGTGTGTGTGTGTGTGTGTGTGTGTGTGTGTGTGTGTGTGTGTGTGTGTGTGTGTGTGTGTGTGTGTGTGTGTGTGCGCGCGCGTGTGTGCGTGTGCGTGTGTACGTGCGTGGAGACGAGGGCTGGTTCTGGAGACAGTGTGCATGTGAAACGAGCATATCAGTTTCAAATTATCTTGGTATTTATCTGCATTTGTGTTTATTTAAATACCCCAATCTTCCCTGGCGTTGTTTTTTGTTTAGTTCCTGTGTTTAGTTCATGACGTGTTCACCAGGCCACTAAACTCCCACATACCACATGTAAGCACATATGGATTAATTGATGATGGGCTGAAAATGAGCAGCGCCCACTATGAACAATGAACAAACAAGTGTTTGTCGCTGATTCATATTAATCGTTTTACAGAGTAGCAGCACATACCTGCTAGATGAAGGGTCATGTGGGGTCATGGGCAAACCTGCGGCATTTCGTTGGGCCCTCTCTGATAGGGTGGGGGGAGGGGGGGGGGGGGTGTATTGATTTCTGCCCTTGTGCTGTAGTAAGTGTTTCAGTGCTGAGCAACAGCTGTGGGCTTCACTGTTTCTGACATTTAACATGATCTTTAAAGCCATTTCACTTTCCTGCCCTGGAGGATCACACAGCCCTTTTAGCGTCTCTCTCTCTCTCTCTCTCTCTCTCCACCCCACACACTGTCTCTCTGCCGTATCTGTCTGTCTCTCACACACAATCTATCATTCTCTCCCCATCTTTCTCACACATGGAGACAGTATTGTTCTCTCCATCATTCTCTCTCACACACACACACCTCTTATTTTTATGTAAAATGTGAGCATAAACATAGTATGGCCTTTATGTGCCTTTATGTTCTAAAGCTGAGGCTGCTCCTAATTTGTTGCAGGAAGAAATTGAATATAGAACAGCACAATAATAATGTATGAATTTTAATCAGATAAGTAATGGTTGGAGTAAGGGTTGGAGTAATGTCTCTAAGTACACTGCTCCTCTTCTGCAGGATCTATGCTAAATTCCACGCACGGCGCATGGCAGAGCTGTCCGAGTCCGGCCTGCATCACTTCCTGCTGCTGTTCCTGGTGCTGGCGTGCTGTGCGGACCTGGAGGACGTGGCGGGTCGTGCGTGTGACCTGCTGGGGCTGCTGCCGGGGGCCACGGGGCCCGGTGTGCGTGCGCTGCAGTGGCGTGGCCAGCTGGCCCTGACGCTGCTGTACGGGGAGCGCGGTCTGGACCTGGCCGCCCCGGCCGCACGCCTCGCCGCCTCCTTCGCCTCCGCCGCACGCGAGTTCTACCTGAAGACCACAGAGCCGGCGCGCCGGGCCGCCCTGTGGCCGCTGCTGGCCTCCTACCTGGAGGGCGTGGGCGAGGTGTGGGAGACCAGCGCCACCTTGTGTCTGTCTGAGGAGAAGCTCCTCGGTGAAGGGTTCAGCCTGCTGCTACCTGCGTGCCGAGCAGCCGAACTCAGCACGGCGCTGGGCTTCCTGCAGACTGCACTCGCACAACTACGGTGAGTACACACACACACACGCGTGTGTGTGTGTGTGTTTTTAATGTGTACACACCATGACCCACATCCCCACACACACACATCCACGTATGAACTTGAACTGCTGGGATATATTCCTGTTTACTGTTGTGTTCTCACACACTGAATGCCTGCGGGCTCACTGTCAACCCTGCAGTCACAGAAGCTCTTGGTTCTGTCCCCTGGGGGCCCTGCCGAGGCCTCTGTCTCTGTCCCGTGTGTCTCATGTTAACCGTAGCCGGATTGTGCAGTGGTCATGACGGCCCCAGTAGAAGCTCATCCATTGTGGCAGTGCAGGTGGGACTGTGGGGCCCCTGTTGGTCTCTGGGGCCCCGTGGCCCCTCGGTCATTCTCTACAGGTGCAGGCAGAGAAGTGTGTAGAGTTTCAGAGCTGGACTCCAGAGAGGCTCAATGTGTAATGAGCTAGAGGGATGTGTGTGTGTGTGTGTGTGTGTGTGTGTGTGTGTGTGTGTGTGTGTGTGTGTGTGTGTGTGTGTGTGTGTGTGTGTGTGTGTGTGTGTGTGAGAGAGTCAGCAAGAGAGAGAAGGATGGTCTATTAGAACAGTGTGAAAAGGACAGAGTGTATGTGAGAGAAAGGAACAGTGTGTTGGACACTGTTGGGGGACAGGAACTGTGCGTTAAAGGAACTGTGTGAAAAAGAACAGTGTGTTAATGTGTGTGTGTGTGTTAATGTGTGTGTGTGTGTAGGAGAGGGAGGAATAGCATAGAATGGATAAAGTTCATTGCAGGGACGATGGTGTACCTTACACAGCTCACACAGCCCCAGGTCACTCCATGTGAGTTGGATGTCGAGAGCAGTGTGTGTGTGTGTGTGTGTGTGTGTGTGTGTGAGTTTGCGCACGCGTACACACATGCTTCTGAGACAACAGAAACGTCTTGATGTTTTTAGCGGATGTGTCTCAACCCGTATCACACACTCTTTATGCCACACACACTCCAGGGTCAGAGCATATAGCCTTTCCTACACTGAACTAGCCTCTCTAATGTAGATGTGTGGTGCCGTCCCACTCCCAGCATGGAGGGGTTGGAGGCCTCTGTTTAGCTCATTAATAGCTGATCAGACGCAGGCTGGCTGTGTGTGATTCCCCTACACACTCATGCCGCCATAGACGTCGTACTGACCCAGTTTACAGAAACCCCTGCCCCCACTGCGCGTCCTCCCAAATTACTCTTAATTCCTCTGCCGTTTGCTACTATCACTGTGATTAATGTGTTTTCACTGACACAATTAATGTGTAATTATGTGGTGGGGGGGTAAATCGGGCCACTGGGTGGCTGCTGAAAGCCTTAGTGAAATTAGCCAGCACGGAGGAGCAGGACCTGCTTCCTGACTGCATCTGACCAATGATTACACACATGACACTGGCCAAGAGCCAATCGTGCTCTAATGCCTCTCATTGCATTCCCTCCCACGATTCTGTGTGTGTGTGACGGTGGAGTCGCCTCCGTGATGACCCCCGCAGTGTACCGAGCTGCTAATCGAGTTCTCGGTAATCGATTAATCAGGTCCTTCCTGCTGCGCTCTCTTCTATCCCCCACACCCCCCCGTGTGTGTCAGAGCACCCCCAGATCCGTAAAGACTCCAGGAAACTTTTCGATTTCTTTATTGATATTAAACATTTCCCGGACCAGCCGCATGGTTGATAAAATCATCTTAATGTGACGTTTGACTACCTCACAAAGAACAACCAAATGTTACTGCAGGGCAGAAGGAGGCTCGGTGGAGCTGCAGCAGTAGTGAACCAGTGAGCAGTTTACACACGTGACACGGTACACGGTACACGGCACATACTACATGGGTCCATCCGTGTTTATCATAGGTGTGAGGTGGGGTGTTTTTTTTAAGGTTTCTGCCAGTCAGAGATGGATTTAAAAGCGATCTCAGATGGTGTGTGTGTGTGTGTGTGTGTGTGTGTGTGTTACACTCGGGGGAGATTAAGAAGCTGTGTGTGTATGTTGCAAGATGCACGCAGAGGGGATTACGAAGGGTCTGTGTGTGTGTCTGCGTGTTGTAAGATGCACACGGAGGGGATTAAGAGTTGTGCGTGTGTGTGTGTGTGTGTGCGCGCACATCTGAGTGTACACGTGTGAGTGAGTGTGTGTGTTGTAAGATGCACGTAGAGGGGATTAAGAGGGCTCTGTGTTGATGTGAAGCACAATGAGGGCTGATGGGTGTGAAAGGGCCATTCCACCGCTGTAACGACTCTAATGAATTCACACTCTAATCGATTGGCTCAGCTCTCTGTGGATTAGATGCAACCTTGCTAGAAGGCACAGAGGTGTGTGTGTGTGTGTGTCTGCGCGCGCATATGTGCTCCTGTGTGTGTGAGTGTGTGTGTGTGCACACGCATGTGTGCTCGTGTGTGTGTGTGTGTGTGTGTGTGTGTGTGTGTGTGTGTGAGCTCACCCCAGCCCTCTCTCTAGTGGTCGTGCTCTGAGTTGAGAGAATGACAGGGGAGCAGGATCATCTCCACTCTAAATGAGATTACAGCCTTCAGCTGCTTAGCTGGGCTAATGCCAGCCGCCCAGGCCCCACTGCAGTGCGCTCAGCCTGGGCTGATCCAGCTCACAGCACCAGGCCCTGGCCACCACGGCCCTGCCACAAAACCCTACACACCACCGTGCATTCCCTAATTCCCCAGCTCATAACATGCCATTCGGGGGGGGGAGGGGGGAGAGGGGGCATGGAGAAGGGAGACAAGTGGGGGGGGGGGGGGGGGGGGGGGGGGGTTGATGGAGGGTTAACGGAATAAAGAGTAAAGAAATCAAGGGAAAAGAATCTTCATGTGAAGTAATATCTCTCTCTCTCTCATCAGGAGGGTACAGCAGCTGTGTCATCAGCGGACCTGTTCTGCAGATTCTTCGAGCTGCGCTAGTCCTCCCAGTGTGGCTAAAGAGCGCCACCTAGCGGTGGCCACGGCACTCTGGAGCCATTTCTTCCCCTTCCTGCGCAGCCTCAGGCTGTCCCAGACTCCCCCGCCCCAGCTGGCCGACGCCGGAGCAGGTGAGCGCACACGCTCCACACCAGGCCAGTAGCATACGTTAACGTAAAGGCTAAAGGTCCTGGCTGGTCCTGTGATTGTCCCCTCAGTGGGACACATTATGTCCACCCTGGGTGAAATGAGCTCCGATAAGCCCAGTGTGCGAATGAAAGGAGGTTGATATCCATGTTTCTTACTGTGTGCAGGTTTCACTCTGCTAGCCTTAGACATGCCAAACTCCGCCCCTCAGGACCTTCAGCCCCGCCCAGTCCAGGCCATAATGCAGTGCTTCGGCTGGGATGAGATGCTTTGCCCCCTGTTGGTGACACGGTACCTCAACCATCTACTGCAGAATGGGTAAAAGTCTCGGCCTCTTTCTCTAATTCTTTCTTTCTTTCTCTTTTCCCCCTGTACATAATGCAAACCTTATGTTATTGAATTGTCAGGGTCCCCTTGCCTTTTTCTTCTAAATGTTCTCCCTCTGTTTGGTGCCCTCCCTCCCTCCCTCCCTCCCTCTCTCCTCCTCTCTGTATCAGTTCTTTGGTGTTCTGAACTGCTTCCTCTCCCCTGTGCTGCAGTGATCTGGTGAGCTGGTTGGGTTCTGGATCTGGTTCCAGTGTGGCTCAGGCGCTGTGTGTGAGGGCCTGGATACGCTGTCTTCTACAGCAGTATCTGCACAAGAGCCCAGACGCTCACAACAGCAGAACAGGTACCTCACACACAGCTCACTCGTCCTCCAAAACACACACACACACCCCAGAATGGATACACTGCACACATCACTTTCTAAAATACACCAGGAACAGCCCTCATTATTGTAAAGAAGCTTCAAAGTGGTTGAGTGCTGTGTGACTGGTGTAGTGCTCATAGCTGATACCACCATCATCATCACTGAAACGTGTGTGTGTGTGCGTGTGTGTGTGCGCGTATGTTCGCATGTGTTCGTGTGTGTGTGTGTGTGTGCGCGCGTGCAGGCAGGACTCTGGATGAGCAGTTAGCTGGGATGACCAGGCTGGTGTTTGGGCTGCCTGAGCTGGAGTCTCTACTGCAGACAGCAGATCTACAGGTCAGCTCAGCCAAGATGGAGGCCAGACCTGCACTGGCACTCTTTATTAAGGTGAGAAACACACACACACCCACTAATGACTGTGGATCGATAAGTTATTATTTATCAAAATGATTGACAGTCATTTGAAGTTCCATATGAAACCCGTGTGTGCGTGTGTGTGTGCGTGTTGTAGTCTGTGGGCCGGGTGTATTCTGGGCTCCAGCTGCTGTCTGAGCGGACATCCCTGGTATGTCGGGCACTGGAGTATGTAGGTGACATCCTGAAATATATCAAGCCCTATCTGCTGAACAGGAGCACAGAGGGCTTGCAGCTCACCTACTGGGCACTGGGTGGGTCTCACACCCTACAATACACCCCACCACACCCTACAATACACCCTACAATACACCACACCCTACAATACACCCCACAGTACACCACACCACACCCTACAATACACCCCACAGTACACCACACCCCACCCCACAGTACACCACACCCTACAATACACCCCACAGTACACCACAGTACACCCCATAGTACAGTGCACTACACTACACCACACCCCACCACAGTACACCCCACAGTACACCACACCCTACAATACACCCCACAGTACACCACAGTACACCCCATAGTACTCCACACCCTACAGTGCACCACAGTACACCACACCCTACACCACACCCCACCACAGTACACCCCACAGTACACCAGACCCCACCACAGTACACCCCACAGTACACCTTACAGTACACCACACCCCACAGTACACCCTACAGTACACCACACCCTAGGGGTGTGCGAAATGAAGATAATAGATTGTGAAGGATTATAATGTGTAAACGATTCGCCATCATAGAAAAATCGCTGGATCGTTAAGCAAATGAGAGGCACTCCATATGAGAAAACAAGTAGACGATGGAGAGAGGTAACGGAAGCTGTAACGTTTTACTTAGCAAAGGACATGGTTCCTTTCAAAACGGTGGAAAATGAGGGCTTTCAAAACCTCCTATTCTGTAGAAGCGCCCCCAAAATAGCATTATTAAACATATTAAACATTGATGGAATTCCAAACAAACCAGATAAATTCAAAACTTCGTATCCCATATACATGCCTACCGATTTTTAGCCGTCTACATACAGCCAATTGCGAGAAATCCAGCTTTGAAGTTGGTGATGAAAACACCTGACGCATGTGGGTCTCCTTAAATGTCAGTTTAAAAAACATATTTTTATTTGCAAACTTTTATTTGCTTGCTCACTTCGCTGCAACATATTGCATAATCTTCTTCCGGGATAAGACGCACAAACAATTCTCCCCTTCTCAGCGTCATCTCAGCGTTGTGAAACCTGATTTGTCCTCAAATTACAAAGCTGCAGCGGTTCTGGTTAACATGCATTGTTTTTATTGGTCTAGAAGGGGGTAGTGACTTTGAATGACAGCTTTTCACACCTCTACATCAACAACTGGACTCACCTGCCATGTTTTATATTTAGAAGCATATGTAAGTGGAAAGACACAACTTAGGCATATTTTTGCACCTTCTTTGTTTTTGTTCTGTAATAATTAAATTACAGCAATAGTTTACATTTTTTAATTTAACTGCTTTTATTTAACAATTTTATCATCTTGGCATTTTTTATTGATGCCCTGTTCTTTTTGTGATGGCTGTTTACAATAAGATTTTTACCTTAAGCACTTTACTGGAGTTATTTGTTTACTTTTTTTTAACCAGTGTTAAAATTGCACACACATTAAAATCTGTTCAAAAAGTTGGTTTAGCCAAAATTGTTTATTCTTTTAGAGCTTTTATTTACAAATTTGGAGATTAGTTTGTTGTACAAAAAACCCCTGAAATGAATCGTGATAAAATCGTAATCGTGATCCCGAAAAAACAAAATCGTGATATGACGTTTTTGCCATATCGCCCATCCCTACCACACCACACCCCACAGTACACCATACTACACCCTACAGTAGTGATCGACCGATATGGGTTTTTTGATGGTCGATATTTGGATGGCAGTAGTGGCCAATGGCCGATATGTAAAGCCGATATTTTCATTTTTTATTTGAAAACTAATAAAATACTATAAAAAACAAAAACTGTGCCTGTTGTCCTGTCCCAGAGAAACCGGTGGTACGCACAGTGGCACATAAGGAGCATTATCTCCTTATTTGCGCTGCTGTTTCACTGAACGATGGCGAATAAAAGGGAGCGTTCAAATCTACAAAAAAAGTAAAGTTTGTTTCCTAACTTGTTGGCAAGTTAATCATTTTACGCTAGCTTTTGGATTCCCTGTAATGTAAGCTATGCTAACGAGTTAGGCTTAGCAAGCGCAGCCGACTGAAAATACTAAATAACTCTTGGTATCTGGTCTACAACTATCAGCTCAGTCATTTATGATAGCAGATTACTGAGTGTATGTTACCAAGAGCAGCCATTAACAATAATGAGAGCTGAAGGAGAGAAAATGATTCTTACCATTTTCTCTGATGGGAAGGCATACAGATGCAGGTTGATGGCTTGTACTCCCGTCCCTGTGCTTTCACTGATGTCTGCCTGTAAGTGGCAAAATGGATGCAAGGGGGCGCTCTACCACCCAGAATGACAGAGCTGCCCACCGCAGTGCCTGTGTGCATTGTGTAAATATCGGCCTCTTGGGCTCATATATCGGACAATGCCGATTATCTTTTTTTTTTTTTTTTTAAGCCAAAAATCTGCCCGATTAATCGGCCGGCCGATATATCGGTCGATTACTACCCCACAGTACACACCCCACTCCACTTCTGTTTACACTTAGCTCTGCTCTTTTGTCACACTGCTGGCTGCTCAGGCTACATGGTGAAGATGTGGAGCCCCCTGCTGGCCACAGCCAAAGCGCTACCGCTGCTCCTGCGCATCGTGGACGTCCTGCTGCTCCCTCATGCCCTGCTACAGCAGGACAAGGCCCCGCCCACTCAGCTGGTCTCCGCCATCAGGGACACACTGCCACTCTACCTGCAGGTGAGGGGACAGTCTATCTACAGGTTTCATGGGATCTTTTTGCAGGGTGCATGTGTGTGTGTGTGTTGATTGTGTGTGTGTGTGTGTGTTGATTGTGTGTGTGTGTGTGTGTTGATTGTGTGTGTGTGTGTGTGTGTGTTGATTGTGTGTGTGTGTGTTGATTGCGTGTGTGTGTGTGTGTGTTGATTGTGTGTGTGTGTGTTAATTGTGTGTGTGTGTGCGCAGGGTCTTTCAGTGTCAGCAGGCATATCTCAAACACAGGGGGCGTACCTCAAACAGCAGTTACGCAACGTTATCACCCAATACCTGAGCCGCTTCCTCCCAGCCACGCCTTCTGCTGGAGCTGTGGCTAATCACCCTGTGCTTCTGGCAGGTTGTGAGTCTGTGCCCAGCCCCCGAGGGGCGGGGCTCAGGAGGAGCATCCTACAGGTCCTGAGGTAGGATATATTGGCATCATACACACAACTGTTTTATGTAATGTATGCAAATGTATATTTTATTTGTAAAAACGTAATATCCTCATAAGGTGGTGTTAAACCCAATTAATCCATAAAATTGTTCTTAAACCCCGTTTTACTGCCCCGCTAATTTTTTTGTAGCCATGTCTACCACATGGTTGCTTGTGGAGTTGATAAAGGTGTGCAGGAATGATGGGGGGGCTGTAGTGTGTGGCTGTGGGTGAGGACAGGCTAGCTGCTCTTCACAGGCTCTCTGATCTGGACAGGCGGGTGCAGGGGAGTAGATGGTCTTATCCTGGCTGTCAGTAGAATGGTGGATCTAGTGGAACCATGACACTGAGCATTAATGGTGCTGGTGGGTGTCTGTGACCTTTGTCACCAGGGTATGGGTCTCCTAGGACTGGCTGGAGGCGTAGGGGGTTAAATCCATATGAAACGGTCAGCACTGAGCACATTGGTAGTGCTGGTGGCCCTGGATACTGCCTGATTCACAGGGGGCCCACTAGATTTTAGGATTTAGGGAGCAATTGGCTGAGGTTGGGCAAGTGGTAGGTTTATGGTTTAAAATTATAAATTAAATGGGCCATTTGTGAAGCCCTAATTGTTTGGTGCAAGATATTTGAAATCTCATCTCATGTATTTACTTACATTTACTTATGTTACGGCCCAGAGGAACCTGGCTCATTAGACAGGCCGCAACATAAATAGATAGAATAGATAAAGAAAAGAAAGAAAAATATCGGACAACACTGAACTGCATTTGTTGGCAATTTGCCATTCATTTATTTTGTGTGTGTGTGTGTGTGTGTGTGTGTGTGTGTGTGTGTGTGTGTTATTAGAGGCGTATTCAACTAAGGATTTTCATAGTCAAATCTGATTCGTCAGATTTCCCCTTTAGTCGACTAATAGTCGAATCGGGGTTTTTTAAAAATCTAGAGCTCCTTAAACGGGATCCCGTTCTCATTCAGGACTTTTTTCCACTTCAAAGTAAAAACCTAAAACACTCAGATAAATAAATAAACAAGGTTGGTTGGCTTTATTCAGCTTTTATTTATTTACTTATTTATTTTTTAAAGAAACGTTAGAGAACATTAACAAAAAAAATCACCGTCAGTGCACAGTGCGCATATCGAACTGTCAGACAGGCACTGTGCAAAATGTCAAAAATATTTTAAATATGCCTGCCTGAAAATATAAAAACAATTGCCACACAACAGCAAAAAAATTCAATTCAGTCAAATTCAAGTCAAATCAAATCAAATATATTTGTATAGCGCTTTTCACAACATGTATCACAAAGCGCTTTACAGGATTTACAAGGTTAACAATACTATGGGTCCAAATCCCTAATGAGCAAGCCAAAGGCAACAGTGGCAAGGAAAAACTCCCTAGATGATGGGGTTCAAGTAAAGGTTCAAGTAACGGGGTTTAAAAAGCAAACAACAACAAAAAATGTTTATAGGCCTACTTGCTGAGACGCACCGCTACGAGACGACACGACTGAAACGACAAACGGCTGATCTGTTTTTTTTTTTTTTCGCCTTACACGTTTTAAATGGTACGCCATATTGGTTGTTGTCGTGCGAAATGAGACGTTGATGACATAACTTGCACTTTACTTTGTTTGATTAATCTTTATCTTTTTCAAAATACTTTTGAAGTTTTTTTAGTAGCCATTATAATCTCGGCAGATGGACTATCCTGTAGTGTGTTCAGCTCCGCTCATTTGAACTGTGCAACTGCAGGGTGTGATTTATTAATGTGTAGTAAGGAAGATACCTATTGTTAATGCGCACACATCATTTTAAAATATTTATTAACAGAAATTAGGATGATTTTATTGGACAAAAGGCTATATATAACGAAAACAAAGACATTTCATGTAACAACTAATGGGCACCCCCATACAGTTAGAATGGTACATTTGACTATGACGTTCATAGTCGACTAGGGGTATAGTCGACTATAGTCGAATCAGCTACTATTGCAGGTCACCCATACTATATATATATATATATATATATATAGCATTACAATAATACCATATAACTTCAGGCTGGGCCAATGCCAACCATCAAATCGCATAGTGGTATATCTCCTAATTGACCAAATGATAGAAACCATCGGTCCGAACAATCTCAGAACAGTCACACCAAATGCCAAACACAGCTCAGTATCCCCCAAGGACCAGGTGGAGTCCACTGTTCAAGACACCACAAGGTACAGCTTCTTGCTCAAGGCGAGCTTTTAAAGACCCGCCATCCAATCTCGTCTCGCGTCACATGACACTGGCACCTGATGTCGATCACGTCGTTGCGCCCTCTTCTGGAGAACCTGCAAGCACATCAGATACAACACCAAAAAAAACCACAGAACCCCTAACCATAACACTTATGACTCTCTAGGGAAAACTTTCTGCAGTTTAAAGGCCACGCCCCTCCGCCTCGACTGGCAGCAGTCCTGTCCTTCCTATTGGAGCTTCTGAGACGAAATAATGACACTGATCCCACCCTCCTGACTCTGCCCCTCCCATCTGTGCTGCGCTGTCTAATGCTCGTCAATGAGCCCCAGGGTAGGACGATCACACACACACACACACACACAGGTAGTATGTAAAACGATTCATACCAACATCATTCAAACACAAAGCGCATGTTTTATGCTGATATAAAGAGGCGTGTGACTGTGTGTTGCAGTGAAGAGGTTGAGTACAGACTGTCTGCAGCTGATTGTGGAACGATGCTCATCTGGGCAGCAGGAGCCATGTGAACACACCCTCCCCATCCTCCGGTACCTGCCTTACACTATGTATATAGGCTTGTGTACATCATAGTCTGTATATAGACGTGTGTGTGTATGTTTTAGGGCTGGACAAAACCTCGATATAAATATATATCACGATAGAAAATGTTTCAATAACAGTGATGTGATTTTTAAACACATTTTTAATATTTCAGTAAACGCTATTTACAACATTGCAATGTTGATAATTGCATTCAAGCTGAGCTGAAAAAGCAAAAGGAAGTGACTGTAGCCTACATCATGTGCATGCAGCCAGGGCTCAGTAACAGCAGGCTATTCTAGTTATGGTTTGTCTCCAACGTAACGTACTAGCTGCAAAATGAGTACCGCTGACCGCTTCCTGGATACCAGCCTCCTCGCTGATGCTTAGTTGGGACATTTCGCTTGAGTTCTGGAGTCTCTGCCATGAACATCTTCATACTAAGCTACTCAGGTCTGCTCTCTCAGTGCTAGAGTGACATGTGCGATGGATCGTGCACAAAGCAGTAGTGTGTGGGAGTGGTGTATGTTTATACTACTGATCCCACCATAATCAAATTTGCTCTTTCTGGATGTAATGATGTCTGGTTTTTTTTTTTATGATAACAAGCCAAAATAAAATAAGAGTAACGAGGCAATTTCTAAAACGTAGTAGAAAGTACAGATAATAATGTAAAGAGTAGAAAAAGAAAAAAAAATGGATGAAAAAAATTACTCCAGAAAAGTAGATGCCAAAAATTTCTACTTAATATAGTTTTATAGGAGGATGTTTCATATACTTAACATTCATTTTTCAGACATTTGTAGGTACAGACATACATTGTGGGCATTCTTGGCAGTTTTCTGTGGCTTTTATATTGTTAATGTTGATATCAGAATTTTATCGTATTGACCGAAATTAATAAATATATCGTGATATAAATTTTGCCCATATTGTTCAGCCCGTGTGTGTGTGTGTGTGTGTGTGTGTGTGTGTGTGTGTGTGTGTGTGTGTGTGTGTGTGTGTGTGTGTGTAAAAAGCTGTCACAAAATTAGAGTCTAGCCAGTGGCAAACTAAAGCAAAATTGTAATCCATCAGTTCTACAGTGACTTATACAACCATTTATATACACAGCCTGTGCTTCTAATATATTCTTTTCTTTTTTTTTTTAAGTATATTTTTATTGAACTGAGCAGATACTTGAAAGACAAGTATCAGACAGCGTTTTTGCATTACAATTTTTCAAAACAAAAACAATCAATAACACAAAAAACCAACAACCACCCCCCCCCCCCCCCCCCCCCCAAAAAAAAAAAAAAAATCTAATATATTCTGTCAAGGACATTCCTGTTATTATTGCTAACTGTTATTATTATTATTATTATTATTGCCAGGAGATGGCACAGCACATATACCACTTAAATACCAGAAGGTTAAACGATAAACCTAAAGGCAGAACTAAAACTAGACAATGTTTTGTCTAAGCAAAAAAAAGTGTTAATAAAAATGAGTGATAAAATTATAAAAATGAATAAAACACGTGTGTGTGTTTGTGTGTGTGTGTGCGCGTTCATGCTCTGCAGGTCTTTTGTAGAGGAGAACGAGGGTGTGTATGATCTGCAGGTGTACACTGTTCTGGAGTCTGTAGCACTCCTTACTCCGTCCACTGTGGTGGGTCTCATTCCTGTTCTGTCCCAGAGTCTGTACAACACAGAGCAGAAGAGAGGCTTGGGGAGAAACACCTCACTTAGGTACGCACCTACACACACACACCTCACTTAGGTACGCACCTACACAAACACACCTCACTTAGGTACGCACCTACACACACACACCTCACTTAGGTACGCACCTACACAAACACACCTCACTTAGGTACGCACCTACACACACACACACCTCACTTAGGTACGCACCTACACACACACACCTCACTTAGGTACGCACCTACACGCGCACACCTCACTTAGGTACGCACCTACACACGCGCACACCTCACTTAGGTACGCACCTACACACGTGCACACCTCACTTAGGTACGCACCTACACACACGTGCACACCTCACTTAGGTACGCACCTACACACACACCTCACTTAAGTACGCACCTACACACACACACACACACCTCACTTAGGTACGCACCTACACACACACACACCTCGCTTAGGTACGCACCTACACACACACACACACACACCTCACTTAGCTCGCACCTACACACACACACACACCTCACTTAGGTACGCACCTACACACGCACACCTCGCTTAGGTACGCACCTACACGCGCACACCTCTTAGGTACGCACCTACACACGTGCACACCTCACTTAGGTACGCACCTACACACACACCTCACTTAGGTACGCACCTACACACACACACACACCTCACTTAGGTACGCACCTACACACACACCTCACTTAGGTACGCACCTACACACACACACACCTCACTTAGGTACGCACCTACACACACACACCTCACTTAGGTACGCACCTACACGCACACACCTCGCTTAGGTACGCACCTACACGCGCACACCTCGCTTAGGTACGCACCTACACGCGCACACCTCGCTTAGGTACGCACCTACACGCGCACACCTCGCTTAGGTACGCACCTACACGCGCACACCTCGCTTAGGTACGCACCTACACGCGCACACCTCGCTTAGGTACGCACCTACACGCGCACACCTCGCTTAGGTACGCACCTACACGCGCACACCTCGCTTAGGCACGCACCTACACACACACCTCGCTTAGGCACGCACCCACACACACACCTCACTTGGGTACGCACCCACACACACACCTCACTTGGGTACGCACCCACACACACACCTCACTTGGGTACGCACCTACACACACACCTCACTTGGGTACGCACCTGTCTCTGCTCCACCCTGCCCAGCACACCTACACCACCTTCAGCTACATTCAAACAACAACACATGAAGGACACCAGTGCCTCAATTACACATCAGAATACAAATCTGAACAATAACATCATTCTCTTCCTGCCAGGAATGGATACCGAGCTGTGCTGGTTTTGTTGGGAGAGGCTGGCCAGGCTGAGATGGTTAGTCTGGACGAGGACTGATCCATGCAGACCTCGCCTAGGCTTTAGGCATCACTGCGCCCCTACATGTAAATATTGTACATGGTGTCTTCGTTGTCTCGTCTTTGTGTTGGACTTTGGCGTCCCCTATAAATACTGGTGTGAATGTGGTTTTATGTCTCAGTGTAGTAGCAGTAATCGCTGATGTAGCATGGATCACTGATGCTTCTTACACTTCAGTTTCAGTTCAGTTTACACTTTAATGTTTATTTGTATTTATTCTGTAAAGCACTTTGTGTTGCATGTATGTATGAAAGGTGCTATACAAATAAATATTATTATTATTATTATTATTATTTCAACTGAACTCTACCAAACCTGATCCATCTAATCCAGATTGATTAGGTGGAGCAGGTACTGTAGGATGTATTTCATAAAGAGTGTTTTGCAAAAACAAAGGATGTACAAGATCCCTTTGTAGGAGAAAGGGCAGGACTTGAGGGCAGAGCTGGTTCTGAATGGAGACCTGGACTGTGGGACTGGTTCTGAATGGAGACCTGGAATGTGGGACTGGTTCTGAACCTGCAGTGCAGGATTTGGTGCTGATGGAATTTGCTGCTGTCTCACTGCATGCAATATGCATGTAGTTCTGGACCAAAGATGCCTGCAGTCTCATCAGTGCAAAATAATGTTTTCTGTCCATCTGCAGCTCCCCAGGGCCTCCGTCTCTCCTCGAGCTCCTCTGCTGGTACTGAAGGGCATCACACACATCACTCTTAATGATCTTCATCCCACTACTGGTCTCCCATTATGTTTCTGTGTCTGGGTGTGATGGCAGCAAATACTGTAGAACACAGCAAATGCAGCTCGCGCTTCCTGTGGTCATCACACGACTCGCAGGATCACACACTGGAACATCTGTAGGTCCTGAACCTCAAACACTGCAGTTAGATGTTTGTTAGATTTTGCTCATATTAGTATTGATCAGTGATTGCAATCTTTTCCTGTGCTGATGATTTGTATTATTTGGATATAAGTGATTCTGTTATTGTCTGTTACACCACAAGTACTGCACTTTAATTTTGTTATATTTGGTATAATGACAATAAAGATATTGTGATTCTGGTAATTAGCTATCTCAGATATCTGAATATGACGTTTTCTTTGCTTTACAGAAGTATTTCTTGAATTGAGAAAAAGGTTCACTGAACAGGCCATGTGTAGCTTTATGTAGGGGCAGGTGTGACTCAGTACTGGCTTATTAACAGGTTGGCCATGTCAAAGAGCTCAGATATTTATTCAGGCTAGCAGGAGCTGTACTAGTAAGTGTGTAGTAAGAACTGTGTAGACCCATAGTAAGTTTGTAGTAAGACCTGTAATAGTGTAGTAAGAGCTGGTGTGGTCAGCACACAAGAATCAAAACTAACTCACCGATTCAAACACAGACTAGTCATGGTGCACAATTGCATAATTTCTGTATTGAAATAAGCTTTTAAAAAAAGCAATAAACAAAACTGTTAACCATTCCTCTACTCCCAGACCTAGAGGACGTGTTGGAGCGACTCAGTACTGGGTCTGGACACTCCCAGTGACCACATGATGCTGGCTTAGCTCAGGCTGACACTGTGCACAACAACTCTGTTATGATCAGAATCTGAAACATTCAGCTGTAAGGTGGCACTCCTGAGTCAGGACACTGCCGTCTGTCGCCCCACACCTTCAACCAGAGTTGGGCTAGAGTTACAGAGGGAGCCAAAAGTCTCTTCAACAACCGGATGAAGTTCAGTTTTCTAGGCAAAATGACCATAGAGGAAAGGCCTGGTGTTGAAAGTCTTGAGAGATACACACTGCATGGATTCATACTGAGGGCAAAGTTGAGGAAGTCAGCTCTTCATGTCCTATAAACTGCTTTTCCTCACGCTCCTTGAACTTCATGTGAAGTTTTATGATGGCTCCAGTTTGTATTGTTGGTCTGTGAGATGAACTGTACCAGTATATGGAGATGTGTGAGATGTTTTCACCAGTTTTCCCTGCCCATCCTGTGCAGTATCTCCCTCTACATCACTACTAATCTGCATATCGATCCGGTCCTAAAATGCAGGGCAGATGGTAAGAGGTTATACACTCGGGGCTGAGAGTCCATCCTGGTCACATCACATCTGTGTTGGACTAGGGTTCTCCAGGAGGCGGAGCTGAGGCGTGTCAGAGAGCCCCTATCCGGTGGTGGGGCATCTGTAGAGTCTGCAGGTTGGGGCAGGTGGGGCAGGGAGCTGGGAGGAAACACGTGGCTACCCCGTTGGAGGCGAAGGGCAGCGTGGGCCCGTAGAACACCTCCTCCTTCCCCTTAGTGCTCACGTCCAGAACCTGTCCAACACAGCACGGTGTCTGTTACCTTCACCACATTCACCCCACAGCATGTTGATGGTTTACCCCAGACCTGCGTTAATGACTCTATTGCCACGTTATTTATCACACCACTTTCTTTGTTCACTGTGTGTGATATGACTGTGGTGTACACACCTGGATGCAGGCCAGAGGTTCATTAGTCCAGATGGAATATCCACCAACCACATAGATCCTGTCATCATGGACGGCCACGCCCGCCTCGTTCTGCCCTGTTTGGATACAGGGGGAGACCTGTGAAAGCTAGACACGACGGAGCCGCTCGCTCTGACCCTCAGACATTCATCACACACATTAGTCCACAAATCAAATATTTATAGGTTAAATCTGCATTGACATACCAAAGAAGTGTGTATGGGAACATGCTCCTGCGTCCATGCGAGAGAGTGTGTGTATGTGTGTATATGTGTGTGTGCGTGTGTGTGTGTGTATGTGTGTGCGTGTATATGTGTGTACGTGCGTGTATGTGCGTGTGTGTATATGTGTGTGTATATATGTGTGTGCGTGTGTATGTGCGTGCGTGTATGTGTGAGTGTATGTGTATGTGTGTATGTATGTGTGTATGTGTGCGTGTGTGTGTGTGCGTGCACGTGTGTGTGCGTGCGTATGTGTATATGTGTGTGTGTGTGTATATATATATATGTGTGTGTGTGTGTATATATGTGTGTGTGTGTTGACCTGTAAGCAGACTAAAGTTGCAGCGGCTCCACTGGTCCTGGTCGATGTTGTAGGAGTCGATGTGCCTCACGAGGATGCGGTCGTTATTGAAGTCCAAATCATTTCCACCCAGAACATACAGCTGTCGTTGGACCGCTGCCATCACATGATACACACGTCTCTGCAGCATGGGAGTGCGCACCAGCCACTGGTTCTGGGAGGAGGGGGAGAAGGATAAAACAGAAAGAGGGAAACAGTATTCAGGGACCTTCGGGTGACTACTTTCCCACTAAAATGTCAGATGTCCCTTCCAAAGGGCTAAAACATAAACCACTGTAAAGAGTCCATATTGATAGCGTAGGCGTGTGTGCGTGTGTGTGTGTGTGCACGTGCTCCTGTCACACACATTCAGGAAAGGCTGGTCTTATATACCAGCCGAGTGTTTGAGGGAGGAGAGTGTGGTGCAGCTGCCCGTGTGGGTGGAGGTCCTGGTTGTTGGAGCTACAGTGAATACCAATAAGTCTCATCACTTCAGCTCCACCCCTCCCTAATTTACTCTGACAAACTCAGCATTTAGAGCAGAGTTTGCACCAAGACACTGAACATCTATCCTCCTCTACCTGTTCTGGGTCGTACACCATCAGCCGATTCTGGTACTGAGCCGTGTTTGTGACCCCACCTACAAGAAAGAGGAACACACCTTCACAGCTGCCCTCAGTGAAAACACTTCCGTGCAGTTATAGATACACATTTTGTAGTGATTACACTATTTCATTTCAAACACAAGACATCTTTAGCATTGAAGCAGGTTGACATTGATTTTAAAAGCATTTAAAACAAGTCAATACATTTGATTGGAAGGCAGAAACAACAAGGCCAGTTGGTGTATGTGGGGGGCAGGACCTGAGACCCAGAGCAGCTGGTCGGCCACACAGCCGGCGTGGCAGGAGAGGGAGCGGTCGAAGGCCTGCACATAGTTCCACTTGTTCCTGCGGGGGCAGTATCGCTCCACGCTGGGCAGCACCTGCCTCAGCTCGTTCCTGCCCCCCACCGCGTACAGGTACTGGCCCAGGGCGGCCAGCACAAAGTGTTCCCGGCACGCCTTCATGGACGCGATGTCCGTCCAGCGGTTGGCTCGCGGGTCGTAGCGACAGGCGCTGCGCACAGCACACGTGCGTCCGGTGGTGTGCTCCACCTCCCCCCCCGCCACAAACAGGAAGTTCCCCATGACGGCCACGCAGTGGTGGCTCCGCCCGGCGGGCATGGGCGCCAGCTCGCTCCAGTTGGCCCCGCCCCCGACCTGCCGCACGTGCTCCTGGGGGGCGGGGTTGAAGAAGCGCAGCTCTCGCACACGGCTGACCTCACGTTTGCGGCCGCCCGCCATGTAGAGCGTGAGGGCCTGGAAGCGTGGCGTGGTGCGTGCCGTCTGACGCAGCGGCTGCACAAACGTGGCCCGCTGGTACTCCAGCGCCTCCTCCACCAGGGCAGCGGTGGCTGGGCCGGCCCGCAACAAAGGCAGGCTGCGGGACACGCGCTGCAGGGTGGGGGCCTCCATCAGGCCGTACCGCACATGCTGGAGCAGCTCCTCAGAGTACTGCAGCCTACAGCCACGCTCCAACCAGCACACCAGCAGCTACACCCGAGAGAGAGAGAGAGACAGAGAGCAGCTCCATCAGTAACACTACAGTAGAACAACATAGAGCCCATATCAGTAACACGTTAGCACCAGACAGACCAGCCACAACAGCAACTCTACATGTAGGACTGTGAGACCGCACAATACATCACTTGTTCATCATTACTGTTGTTTGTGATGCCTTTGCACATTAAAACTAGTATGTTCTGAATAAAGGGGCACCATGACACAGTACTGAGATCACGGACACTGAAGAAACAAACATTCACACAGTCATAAGACAGAAACACACACACACACCAATCCAGTAACAAAGCCTACACACATCCACAATACCCAGCATGCATGCTAAACGCTTGAGAATGTGATGCGTAGCTTTGATTGGGATGTGGACAGTTGCTATGTGACATGGGCTGTTTTTTGATTGGACGTGCCTCTCCCTCGCCTAACCTTCACCCAGTCTAAATGAGCTGCCGTCCTAACACGAACACCCCCTGCTCTTCACCCCCTAAGCCTTTGAATTCCTCATTTCTGTGTTCTTTTTCACCCTATTTTCACAGCCACGATGAGAGACGCAGCAGAGAGAGAGGTGTGAGCTCCACAGCGTCTGTTGACTGTGAAGGTCATGGTGGATCAGAGAACTTCCTCAGGGCAGAATAAATTACCCCCGCCCCCCCGCCCACGCGCAGACAGACACAGCGAAAGAAAAAGGGGGAGGTGGGGGACAAAGAGGAAGAAAATGTGATTTCCAGAGCGTGAGACTTGGAGGGCTCGATGTGACGATGATTGACAGGCAAACTATATCGGGGGCAGGAGGGGCGGGTGTGTGGCGGGGCGAGCGGGCGAGGCAGCCGGCCCCACTGCCCATCACACAGACGTCTGATGCCCAAATTAACCTTCGGAGCGGAGTGGAGGAGGCCCAGCACAGCCTAATCAGCCCGTGATTACGCGCACGGCGCCTGGTTAAGGGGTCAGGGTAATTGTGCCATCAGAGGCCTGATTGTTTTCAATCAGTGGGGCGGCAGCACTGACAGCTGGGGGACTGGAGCTCCGGCGCTCACACATGGGGCCTAATCAGAGAGAGAGCGCGTGGGGGTGACGGAGGAGTGTGATTGGTAAAAATGAACAGCCATACCATGGCCCACGCGCACACACACACACACACACACACACACGCGCTGTGTCCCTCTAGGGTCACTGCACATAAACCCTGAAGTGACAGAGGAGGCTAGAGGTGTGTGTGAGTCACATCTATAAAGGAGAAAAAACTATGTGTGTTTCTGCCTTTGTGTGTTTGAGTGTCACTGATCTGTCTCCAATAATGATCAGAACACATGACGCTTCCAACCAACCAACTAACTAACTGTTTACAAGGTGATTCAAGAGCTTAAACACACACACACATACAGATACCTGCCAGATCTCCTCCTCGTTAAGGGATGTGAGGCGGTCACTCTTAAGCACCTCCCGGAGGAGGCGTGCCGGCAGCAGTAGCACCTCCTCCTCTCGTCCACACTGGATCTCAGACAGGTGTTCCACCACGTAGTCCACCACCGCCTCCTCCAGGGGGGGCAGGTGGAACAGGTCGGCCAGACGGTACAGCTCAAGGTAGTTCACACTGTTCAGCTCCTGCTCTCACACACACACACGGGAATACTACCCAAGTTAGACAGTCAGCTGGGTATACACATGCAGAAACACACACACACATCTGCACAGACAACACCAACACTGCACCTGTTCACTCAAACCGTTCATATCATCCCCATCATCAGAACTGCTGGTGTTGTGACTGTTCCTGCTTCTGTTTTACATCATGTCTGGTGGATGAACACTACTAAGTACTTAAGTACTTCTATCTGTGGAGGTACTGATGTGTAGAGGTGGATGTGCTCTGAGCCTGACTCTCTGGGGCTCATCTTCCTTCTCCCTCTCTACCCCCTCCCTTCTCTTATTCTCTCTCTCCCCCTCTACTCAGGTCTGATCTTAGTCCAGTTTTGTTAGACAGTCTCCACTAGCACCCTCTTACACTATTGTCTATTGTACACTATTGTATTAGTGTATTGTCTTACACTAGCACCCTCATTCTCTGAATAAAATGAATGATCTCAAGCAAATGCACATGGTGAATATAATGATCAACAGTCTCCTGCCTCTGGAGTAGACAGTCAAAGAGAGAGAGAGAGAAGCTAACAGAACAAACTACCAGTAAAACCCAACCAGACATATACACACATGCACACAGAGACACACTGCCATCTACTGGCAGGAGTGTTCAAGTTCAAGCTCTGTTCAATTTGAACAGTTGAGGACAGTCAGTCTGACATGTCCTGCTGGTATCACAGCCCTGCTCTGCCTGGTTTCTATTTCATTACAGTGACAGGCCACCACTACAAACAGTGTCATGAAATACTGTGGGCTTGTGTTGGTACGGTTCTTCACCGTGAGTGGCCCTGGGAACCTCCTGGGCCTTCTCATGTTCATACTTTGTGTGTCACACAGACGCACATTTAAAAAATAAACATGTAATAAACATAATAACAATAATAAGGTAATGAACAGGAATAGTCCCTCAAGATCAGTTCCTTTGTGTGTGTGTTCACCTGAATCAGGTAATGTGAGCAGAGGCTGAGCAGTTCGAGGAGCTGCAGGTGGCTCCCAGCAGACAGGACGTCCTGGATGAGTACCGGCTCCAACATTATCTGTGGGGAGGTGGAGGAGGGGCGGGGGTGAGAGACGCTACGTCCACCATCCAGAATAAACATGTTTTTAAGCGTTTAAATGCCCTGCATATTTCAATATATAAACATCTGAGTCCAGGTGAGTGTAGAGGTGGCAGGATGTGTTCCTGTAGAACACCAGGGGGCAGCAAAGGGGGGTTTGCCTCAAGACATTCCCATAGACATGAGATAAAACTGACTATTTGTGTTTTGGTTATATCAGGGTGTTTGTGGCATGTTTAGTCTCATTTTGCAGCATGTTGTATAGTGGGGAGGGTTGTGCTTCTGGCTAAGAGATTGATCACTCACTGAGAACGTTTGTAAACTTTGTGGCAGTACTGTGTGCAAAAGTACTCCCATCTATGCCATTAACCTTATTACCATTGGTTAACCTGGTTTTTGTAACTGCGGTTCCTTTGATATGCTGGGGGGGGGGGGTCCTTAAGGGAGAGGGTTTTGGTGTAGGGGTTGTTCTTTGGCTTCTTTCACCTTGAGGGACCCTGCATTGGTCTGTATTGTTCTATTGTTTAATATTTTCAAGGTTGTTTATTTAATCTGTTTAAGTGTGTAACCACGGTGTCCCTTGGTTATAGCTACAGTGAGTCAGATGAACTCATAATTAGTATCAGATAAAGGTAAATAAATGCTAACACCAATTCCCTATAAAATATCTCATGGGTCACTCTCAGGAGCTTAGTGAATTCCAGTGTGGAACTGTGACAGGATGCCACCTGTGCAACAGATCCAATCGTAAAATTTCCTCACTCCTAAAAATTCCACAGTCAACCGTCAACTCAAGCACGAAGTGGTAGGAAGTGGTAGGAAGTAGGAAGTGGTAGGAAGTAGTAGGAAGTGGTAGGAAGTAGTAGGAAGTGGTAGGAAGTGGTAGGAAGTAGGAAGTGGTAGGAAGTAGTAGGAAGTGGTAGGAAGTAGTAGGAAGTGGTAGGAAGTAGTAGGAAGTAGTAGGAAGTGGTAGGAAGTAGGAAGTGCTGGGGGGGTCCTTAAGGGAGAGGGTTTTGGTGTAGGGGTTGTTCTTTGGCTTCTTTCACCTTGAGGGACCCTGCATTGGTCTGTATTACTGTGTATTACTGTATTATCTTCTGTTACTTTAATTTAGAATAGTTCATTTAGAATAATTGTTCTATTGTTTAATATTTTCAAGGTTGTTTATTTAATCTGTTTAAGTGTGTAACCACGGTGTCCCTTGGTTATAGCTACAGTGAGTCAGATGAACTCATTAGTATCAGATAAAGGTAAATAAATGCTAACACCAATTCTCTATAAAATATCTCATGGGTCACTCTCAGGAGCTTAGTGAATTCCAGTGTGGAACTGTGACAGGATGCCACCTGTGCAACAGATCCAATCGTGAAATTTTCTCACTCCTAAAAATTCCAGTCAACCGTCAACCGAAGTGGTAGGAAGTAGTAAGTGGTAGGAAGTAGTAGGAAGTGGTAGGAAGTAGTAGGAAGTGGTAGGAAGTAAGAAGTAGTAGGAAGTGGTAGGAAGTAGGAAGTGGTAGGAAGTAGTAGGAAGTGGTAGGATGTAGGAAGTGGTAGGAAGTAGGAAGTGGTAGAAAGTAGGAAGTAGTAGGAAGTGGTAGGAAGTAGTAGGAAGTAGTAGGAAGTGGTAGGAAGTAGTAGAAAGTGGTAGGAAGTAGTAGGAAGTGGTAGGAAGTAGTAGGCCACGTAACTGATGGAGCAGGGTCAGCAGATGCTGAAGTCAAATATCAGTAAGCGCGACTATGGTACTAGGTGTTATAGTTCGTTTCATTTGGTAGCGGGGCAGCCGATGAATACCGTCGTTCAAATGCATCTCGTACGTTATGAGGTCAGAAACGGCCTCGCTCTGAGGAAGTATTGCTAAACTGGATATGTTAATACCAAATGATAAGACCAAGTCTGAAGTATGACTACAATTATGCGTATGACCCACCACATTCTGAGTGATACCCATTGAATCAAGAATTGTTTGAAAGTTTATGCTAAAAGAGTCACAGTCAAAATGGATGTTGAAATCACCAACTATCGGCTGATAGCACTACATGAGACAGGAAGTCCAAAAACACCTGCAAGAACTCAGAGTATGAACCGGGGGGGCGGTAAATAGTAATTAACATAAACAATTGCTTTGCAACAGACGCTTTGTTGGTTGATAAATTTGACACAGTGAGGATGAGATATTGACAATAATTAAACTTGAGGCCGGATTTTTGAAAGACGCCTATATCGGAGTCATATATTGTGGCGACAACACCTCCTCGACCATTTGGTTATGAACATATCTATAGCCAGAGGGAGACGCTTCGTTTAGGGCCATATAGTCATCTGGCCGGGTACAGGTTTCCGTCAAGCAAAACATGCATAGATTATGGTCGTTAATCATTTCATTAACAAGTCATGCTTTAGTTGAGAGGGAACTAATATTTAGCAGTCGTAGTTTCAGATTTTGGGAGCGTAATTGAATTAAACTTTGATTAAATTTTGTCTACTAATTTTGCGTAAATTACTTTTTGGTACTTGAGGAACAGACAGGTTTCAATTCGGCATGACCTAGGTGATGGCTCCCTGCAGCACGCAGACAGTCTAGCCCAGGGGTACTCAACTAAATTTGTCCGCGGTCCAATTTTGGCAGATACCTGTGACCTGAGGTCCGGTGCGGCGGGGGTGGCGAACGTAAGTTGTTGAGCGGGGGGGGTTGGCGAACGTAACACTCCTAATGGAGTGTTTTTTCAATAGCCCTGAAATAAATGCTTTGGTTTTTTTGGTCCGTATCCAGTTAATCAGGAATGAGATTGGGTCCGGACAGGACTGCGTTCGGGTCCGGATCTGGACCGCGGCCCGCCAGTTGAGTACCCCTGGTCTAGCCTGTTTGTCTGCTGCCTGGCCTCGGCACTGGTTTGTCAATCCCCATTAACTACTCCTACACTACCACTATTAAGCCTAGCAGATATGCTACAGGAAATGAGAGCAGCACTCTCCCAAGAGGGGTGAATGCCGTCTCGCAATTATCTATATAATCCACTTTGTTTTCTGAGCACCATTTAGACATCCAGCGGTGTAGCGCCCATAACCTGCTGTAGGTTTCGTCGGCACGCCGAACTGGAATGGGGCTAGAGCAGGGGTCACTAACCTTTTTGAAACTGGGAGCTACCAGATGAATTCGCATCAATCTAACGAAAAGTTGTTGATCGGGGGGGGTGCGTGTGTGAGCAACCCCGGACACCCGCGCTAGCAACCGCGGACAATCTATAATAGTAGCAAAAACATAAACGATGCAGCGCTTTGGTGCATGGCACTACAGTGAGCTATTTTTAAAACAAGCCCGCGGGCGACTCGTGACGTCCTCGCGGGCACCACGTTGGTGACCCCTGGGCTAGAGCATATTACGGCGCCTGACATCATCCCCGCTAACTCACACACATCTTTAACGTTATCCTTGGTGATCTCAGATTGTCTCAACCCCACATCATTGGTGCCAATGTGTATAACTATCTTTGAGTATTTACGTCTAGCCAGGACTTTTAAGTTAGCCCTGATGTCAGGCGCTCTAGCCCCCGGGATACATTTGACTATGGCCACTGGTGTCTCTACGGGCGTTGCTACATTCACGAGCTGCGAGTCTCCTATAACCAGAGCTCTTTTAACAGGCCGCTCAGTCGGTGTATTACTGAGAGGGGCAAACCTGTTTGACACGAGAAGTTGAGTGGAACGGTGCTCAGCCCTACGGCTATGCCGCTGAGACGTCACCCATTCGCCCCGCTGCGAGGGCTCTAATGCCGGAGTTGGGTGCTCGCTACCTACAACTGTGCCAACTCTCTAGGACTTTCTAAAGCCCGGATGCGCTCTGCTAAACGTGAAATCTTCTCCGTCATGCTAATAATTAATCTACACTTCTCGCAAATAAAACTATTGACGGAAGAAGGGTAACTATACATGCAACACTCAGCACAAGCAACAAGTGACTCAGACATGTTGAGATACTTAGATACTTAGCTTAAGTTAAGTTGAATGTCGATGATTTTTGAGAGTCGAAAAGGTATTTCGATGGCATTTTGATGGCACATCGAAGACAACTTTCTGCAGAGTCAATCACTATAGACAACCACACTTCATGTGGCCTTCAGATTAGCTCAAGAACAGTGCGCAGAGAACTTCATTGAATGGGTTTCCATGGTCGAGCAGCTGCATCCAAGCCATACATCACCAAGTGCAATGCAAAGCGTCAGATGCAGTGGTGTAAAGCATGCCGCCACTGGACTTTAAAGCAGTGGAGGCATGTTCCATGGACTGACGAATACGCGCTTCTCCAACTGGCAATTTGATGGACGAGTCTGGGTTTGGCAGTTGCTAGGAGAACGACTGACTGCATTGTGCTAAGTGTATAGTTTGGTGGAGGGGGGGATTATGGTTTTTCAGGAGCTGAGCTTGGCCCCTTAGTTCCAGTAAAAGGAACTCTGAATGATTCAGCATACCAAGACATTTTGGACAATTCCATGCTCCCAACTTTGTGGGAACAGTTTGGAAATGGCCCCTTCCTCTTCCAACTTCCAAGCAAGGTCTATAAAGACATGAAAGGAAGAGGCTGGTGTGAACTTGATAAATTGAGGGGTTTGAGTAACACGTTAATTTCGATTAATTAATTACTTTACCTAATTAAATGATCAATATTTCTTCAGTAAAGCAAATTTATTTTAGTAAATTAAATCTCATTTGGGAGGGTTTCAGCTTTCATATGAGTCATTTCTAAAACCAATCGATGAATTTAAAGTCAGGTTATAAGCTTTTGTTTCCACAACATGGATAAGCGACAGAACTTGTCAGGGACTGTACTCAGAGTAAAAGTAAAATTACCCATCTCAAAATTTACTCAAGTAAAAGTACAAAATTAATTCATTTAAAATATTATTTGAGTAAAAGTTAGTTACTTTCAGTTATTTAATACAAAAAAGGATGAGTCATGAATCAAATACAGCACAAGTTGTTTTAATCGATTTCAAAGCGTAAGGACAGTCACAACCTGTACCATAAAGTGCAAACAATTTTCAGTCCTATTGTCCAACGGACAACACTATGATAAGAATGAAGAAATTTTAATTACAAAGTATTCAAAAAACAAAATGCACACAAAATTAAAGATTTAAAGAGACCACAAATCATACTAAAATGCAACAGGATTCCACTACTCACAATAAAATGCCACAGGATCCCACAACTCAAAATAAAACAATATAAAATGCCCACAGGATCTCACCTCAAAAATAAAATAAAATGCTCATATGATCCCACAATTTAAAAGTAAGTACTCACAGGATCCAACTATTCAAAATACAGTGCCCACCGGATCCCACTATTCACAATAAAATGCCCACAGGATCTCACAGAACCTGATAGATAGAAGATTTAAAGATAGAACAATCTCATCCTTTTGGAAATAAGTGCACCGGATTATGACCTGATTATGAAACAATGGAAAGGGCGCGCGCAAGGCAAGGCCATGCATGTAACGTCAGGTGTACCAACAAGTACACACTGCGTCAAAACCAAGAGAGTAGTAGACCCAAGTGCCAACAAAACGCAAAGAGCAAAATATGTGCGTGCGTCCACACACACACACACACACACACACACACAAGCAGCAAGACCAATCGAGACGTGGAATAAACCGCAAACACACAGGAGAAAAATGCAACAGAAAGGACGCAGAGAAAACTCAATGCAAGAAAACGAAACTTAGGACACCAGGGGAAGTAACTGGCAGCAGGCAGAACGCCGCGACGAAACAAAAACCCTTCCCAAAATAAACGAAGAACGGATAAGAAGAGATAAAGCAGGGGAAAAACTTGAGGTAGGCTAGTAAGCAGATAGTTACTCGAATAAGTAGTAGAAAAGAGAGAGAGAACATAAGGTGGCGAGACACCTAAACACAAGAAACGCAACCAGAGATCACAGAGAAAGGGCTGAAGATGTGAAGGCCAGCCAAAACGATTCAGCAGTAATCCGTTTCACTAAGCTTCCTTAAGAAGCCATAGAGACAGCTAAAACGGATCACTGATTGCGCCTGGAGAGTCTAGGACTGACTCTGGTGCCTCTAGTGTTGTTAGGAGGATCGGCAGCCAAGCCAGCCCTCACAACAAAATTGACGTTCAGTTCCGGGACTCAGAAGTTTAAATTTCTGCCCGCATTAAATTTTTCACCATCAGTATTTTTTTACTCAGTAATGTGATGGGGTTCAAATGTAACAAAGTAAAACTATTTACGTCTAAATTTACTCGAGTAAAAGTAAAAATTACATATTTCAAAAACTACTCAGAAAATTACAAATCACTCATAAAAAGTACTCAATTACAGTAATGTGAGTAAATGTAATTCATTACTTTCCACCCCTGATACAGACATACATACACTTTATTAGTTACACCTTGCTAGTACTGGGTTGGACCCCCTTTTGCCTTCAGAACTGCCTTAAAATTTGTGGCATAGATTCAACCAGAGGTGTCACGTAACAAAGTACAAATACTTCATTACCTTACTTAAGTCGAAATTTTAGGTATCTATACTATTCTGAAGTAACAATTTTTCCGATTTTTTACTTCTACTCCTTACATTTTCGCACAATTATCTGTACTTTCTACTCCTTATGTTTTAGAAATTGCCTCATTACTCCCATTTCATTTTGGCTTGTTCTCAATCTGGCTCGTCATGATTTTAAAAAGTATCCGGATAAATTGCTTTGTCCAGTGGATTTGATTGTGGTGGGATCAAAAATATAAACATATACCATTCCCACACCCTACTGCTTTGTGCACGATCCATCGCACATGTCACGTCACACTCTAGAACTGAGAGAGCAGACATGAGTAGCTTAGTATGAAGATGTTCATGGCAGAGACTCGAGAACTCAAGCGAAATGTCCCAACTAAGCACCTGTGAGGAGGCTGGTATCCACAAAGACCAGCTAACCAGCTAACCAGCTGTATATCAAAAGCGATCCGTTGTAGGTTTTTGAATTTGTCTTTGTCATCTGTGTGTTTGTCGTCATGGTAATAAATGTCTTGTGTCGTGCACCACTCCCTCACTGCCCCTCCCTCACCACCGTGACAATATGGTTTTAATAAATCTGCATTGTACTAAAATGCATTCGTTTCAATGTAGCTGAAACAGTTAGTGAAAGTGTAAAGTGTAAATGTGACATATTTTGTCAATTGTGATTTTTCACCGCAACACACACACACACACACACACACACACACACACACACACACACACACACACACACACACACACACACACACACACACATTACTAGGGGGCTGTGGTGCACACACACACTAGTGATTACTAGGGGGCTGTGGTGCGCACACACACACACACACACACACACACACACACTAGTGATTACTAGGGGGCTGTGGTGCACACACACACACACACACACACACACACTCTAGTGATCACTAGGGGGCTGTGGTGCACACACACACTAGTGATCACTAGGGGGATGTGGTGCACACACACACACACACACACACACACACACTAGTGATCACTAGGGGGATGTGGTGCACACACACACACACACTAGTGATCACTAGGGGGATGTGGTGCACACACACACACACACACACACACACACACACACACACTAGTGATCACTAGGGGGCTGTGGTGCACACACACACTAGTGATCACTAGGGGGATGTGGTGCACACACACACACACACACACACACACACACACTAGTGATCACTAGGGGGATGTGGTGCACACATGCCCAGAGTGGTGGGCAGCCCCACATGATTCAACATTTGCGTTAATGAGCAGTTGGACAGATGTACCTAATACAGTGGCCAATGACTGTGTGTGTGTGTGTGTGTGTGTGTGTGTGTGTGTGTGTGTGTGTGTGTGTGTGTGTGTGTGTGTGTGTGTGTGTGTGTGTGTGTGTGTATTTTTTTACACTTCAAAGCACTTTTACACTTTGAAGGACTGATGAGGGACTTCTGACCAAACTGTCCTGTTTCTCTGGAAACTTCACTACCATTTAAAAAATATCTCTCTCCATCTCTCTCTCTCTCTCACACACACATAAAGAGAGAAATTCCAATTTGGAGTGAATTACATGTACAATGTATAAGTATAGATATACATACAAAAGCACACATATGCACAAAGATATATCTCAAGAAAACCAAGCAAAAAATTAAAATTAGCAAAAATTCTGAAAAGAACAAACGGTGCTGATGTCATCACAGTACCTGATTATCTAATGGAGGATCAGACGAGTGGACTGATCTGATTATCCAGTAGAGGATCAGACAAGTGGACTGATCTGATTATCCAGTGGAGGATCAGACGAGTGGACTGATCTGATTATCCAGTGGAGGATCAGACGAGTGGACTGATCTGATTATCCAGTGGAGGATCAGACGAGTGGACTGATCTGATTATCCAGTGGAGGATCAGACGAGTGGACTGATCTGATTATCCAGTGGAGGATCAGACGAGTGGACTGATCTGATTATCCAGTGGAGGATCAGACGAATTACAATCTCAAACAAGTCTAGATCTTGGTTGCTGTTGACTCATATAAATGTTTCTCTACACATGTCCAGGGTGCAACAGGATTAATTATCGTTACAGATCCCTCTAGCTTCCTCTGCCAACATTTGCAACTGACTCTAAATGTCAAACCCTCAAATCCCTCCACCTTAACCCCACCCTTAAACCCACTTTCCTGTACATAGATTAAGTTTATTCTTGGACCAAGCTAGAGTGCACAATTGAAACATCGTCTTAGTTCCACATGCCCCAAACCTCTTACTACCAAAGCCCCTTATTCCTAAACCTGCCCAAACCTCAAAGGTCCTCCAACATCCAGTTATGGCCAGAGTCAGTGGTGAGGTAGCGACCGTTTGTGTACCGTATGCAGAGTTACATTATGTTAAAACGGAACACCAGAGCGTTATTGATTGTAGTTAATGACTGTAATTCACTTATTGGATTACACCAGCTGGGATCATTTAGTGTGAGTGTCTGGCACGGGCCAGATGCGATTCCTGTTGTGCCTGTGCTGCTTGTTTCTGTGCTAGTTCCGTTGTGCATTTGGTGTTGAAGCGTGTGCTGTGTTACATGCTTGGTTTTGGACATGGCCTGTGACACAGGCAAGTGCTGGGTGTTGGTTATTAGGTTAGGTTTGTGTAGTTGTATGTTTATTGTTTGTGTGTGTTGCATGTGCTTACCTGGCCTGTATAGGCAAAGTCTAGTGCATGCTTGAGTCCCACACCAGACACTCCCTGCAGAGTGACCTCATCCGCCTCACTCTCCGCCATACGTAGACTAAACATGGCCTGAGTGCAAGGACACACACACACACACACACACACACACACACACACACACAAAACGAAAGACACTAGTCGACACAATCCCTAAAGGATTTCATTTAATCTCCTTCAAGTGTGTTTCATAGCTATTTTAAGAGTGAAAGCAAGAATAATAACCTTCAAACACCCACTGTGTACTGTAAACACACACACACACACACACACACACACACACACAGATCAAGGGGACAGAGCGGCCAGGCTGTCCCCCTAGGTTTCCAGGCAGGGGACTGCTAATCAAAGGCATTGATTGTTGTCACACAACAGGAGTGTTAGACACTTGTGGATCTGCCATCAGGAATGGAGCATGAAGGATCACACACACTTCACCACCCACAGCGGGAGAGACGCTGGAGATCTGGTGCCCTGCACCGTGGTCTGCGTGAGAAATGGGCCATTACTCTCTCTCTCCACACCTCTGACTGAGAAATGGGGCGTTACTCTCTCTCTCTCCACACCTCTGACTGAGAAATGGGGCGTTACTCACTCTCTCTCCACACCTCTGACTGTCACTGAAGTGAAAATCACGTTGAATAAAAACATGAAAAATGAAGCACATGTCTTCCTGACCCACACAAACATATATAGTACACACCTACAGTGGGGAAAATAAGTATTTAGTCAGTCACCAATTGTGCAAGTTCTCCCACTTAAAAAGATGAGAGAGGCCTGTAATTGACATCATAGGTGTTGCCCGCCGACAGCCCCAAAACATCACTGCTCTAGAGGAGATCTGCATGGAGGAATGGGCCAACATACCAGCAACAGTGTGTGCCAACCTTGTGAAGACTTACAGAAAACGTTTGACCTCTGTCATTGCCAACAGAGGATATACAACAAAGTATTGAGATGAACTTTTGTTATTGACCAAATACTTATTTTCCACCATTATTTGCAAATAAATTCTTTAAAAGTCAGACACAATTATTTTCTCAATTTTTTTTTCACATTTTGTCTCTCATAGTTGAGGTCTACCTATGATGTCAATTACAGGCCTCTCTCATCTTTTTAATTGGGAGAACTTGCACAATTGGTGACTGACTAAATACTTATTTTCCCCACTGTATGTAGCTCAGGACAGCGGTGCTACCAACACCCACTTTTCAGAAGGGCAGAGGAGAAGTCTTACACACAAACCTGCTATTTCATTACTGCACTACCAGGGATCAGTTGAAGAGTGTTGGTGATAAAAGGTTAGGACTGGGGCGTAGTAAAAGCTTGGTCTTACAGGTCAGGAGTACGATTATAAAAAATAATTTAATACACTTAAATAAATTGATCAATTTCCATGATGTCTCACCCGGAAGTAATCACTGCAGGCTGCCAACACAGCTTTGTGGGCATGAAACTTCTGTTCCCCGGCAACCAGAGTGACATCACAGAGGAGGCCGTCCTTGCGCTGTTGGTTGAGAGCAGCAAGGACAGAATGCTGATGGGACTTGGACTGGCACAACCTCTGACCCGTCAGCATGACCTGGGGACTGGCCAACACACACGCACACGCACGCACGCACACACACACACACACACACACACACACACACACACACACACACACACACATACACACACACACACACACACACAGGTTAAGCACCTGCAATTAATGAGTCAGTGTGCTGCTCTTTCAAAGCCACTGTTGCTGTTCCAGTGTCTGTCCAGAGTGCCTTACTGCAGTACTGGGGGACAGACCCTCCTGCTATAGTGTCTCTGTCCAGAGTGCCTTACTGCAGTACTGGGGGACAGACCCTCCTGCTATAGTGTCTCTGTCCAGAGTGCCTTACTGCAGTACTGGGGGACAGACCCTCCTGCTATAGTGTCTCTGTCCAGAGTGCCTTACTGCAGTACTGGGGGACAGACCCTCCTGCTATAGTGTCTCTGTCCAGAGTGCCTTACTGCAGTACTGGGGGACAGACCCTCCTGCTATAGTGCCTCTGTCCAGAGTGCCTTACTGCAGTACTGGGGGACAGACCCTCCTGCTATAGTGTCTCTGTCCAGAGTGCCTTACTGCAGTACTGGGGGACAGACCCTCCTGCTATAGTGTCTCTGTCCAGAGTGCCTTACTGCAGTACTGGGGGACAGACCCTCCTGCTATAGTGTCTCTGTCCAGAGTGCCTTACTGCAGTACTGGGGGACAGACCCTCCTGCTATAGTGTCTCTGTCCAGAGTGCCTTACTGCAGTACTGGGGGACAGACCCTCCTGCTATAGTGCTTCTGTCCAGAGTGCCTTACTGCAGTACTGGGGGACAGACCCTCCTGCTATAGTGTCTCTGTCCAGAGTGCCTTACTGCAGTACTGGGGGACAGACCCTCCTGCTATAGTGTCTCTGTCCAGAGTGCCTTACTGCAGTACTGGGGGACAGACCCTCCTGCTATAGTGTCTCTGTCCAGAGTGCCTTACTGCAGTACTGGGGGACAGACCCTCCTGCTATAGTGTCTCTGTCCAGAGTGCCTTACTGCAGTACTGGGGGACAGACCCTCCTGCTATAGTGTCTCTGTCCAGAGTGCCTTACTGCAGAACTGGGGGACAGACCCTCCTGCTATAGTGCCTCTGTCCAGAGTGCCTTACTGCAGTACTGGGGGACAGACCCTCCTGCTATAGTGTCTCTGTCCAGAGTGCCTTACTGCAGTACTGGGGGACAGACCCTCCTGCTATAGTGTCTCTGTCCAGAGTGCCTTACTGCAGTACTGGGGGACAGACCCTCCTGCTATAGTGCCTCTGTCCAGAGTGCCTTACTGCAGAACTGGGGGACAGACCCTCCTGCTATAGTGTCTCTGTCCAGAGTGCCTTACTGCAGTACTGGGGGACAGACCCTCCTGCTATAGTGTCTCTGTCCAGAGTGCCTTACTGCAGTACTGGGGGACAGACCCTCCTGCTATAGTGTCTCTGTCCAGAGTGCCTTACTGCAGTACTGGGGGACAGACCCTCCTGCTATAGTGTCTCTGTCCAGAGTGCCTTACTGCAGTACTGGGGGACAGACCCT